>NC_036657.1:5928790-5951334 GCF_002806865.2 Cucurbita pepo subsp. pepo | reverse complement strand
TTCCTCCCCCCCTTTTTTTTTTCTTTTTCTTCCGTCTCCCTCCACGACTCTTCTGACAATCACCGTCCTTGAACTTCGTAGATCTAGACGAAACTCCGATCTTCTGTCTCCCTCCGTTCACACACGATCAAGGCTTCCGGCGTTCCCAGGTGCAAGGCTTCCCGCTGAATGGTGTCCTTCCACCCGGCTCGACCCCCCTTAAATCCTTGTCTGTCCTCTTCTCTTTCTTTCTTTCTTTAGTTTTTTTTTTAATTTCTTTTTTTTGTAAAGTGGCCTCGAAAATCATCAGGTGGTCATTTCGCCGCCAAAGTTCTGATGCACGGCCGGCGGCGTCAGTGTACCATAACCTCTGCCACACGTTTCTCCTCTTTCCCCTTTTTATTTATTTATTATTTTATATACTTTCTTGGGGTTCTACACCTAACCATGCATATTCTAACTATATAATATGCCACATGCTAGCATGTCTTATTGATCCATACAAGTATTACTTAGGGAAAATTCGAATGACTATTTGGATGTCGCGTGCCTTCCTAAGCTCACTTTTCTGCTTGCAAGGGGCTCCAAAATTCTTTTAATTTTTGTGGTATGTCCTAACCAAGTTAAAATAAGGTAGCAATGAAATCGGAGAAAAGAAGTAGTCGAACGGGCAAAAATAACCTCACACACTAGCCCACTTGCCTCCATGTAGCGCCCATGCACGAGAAGCTCACACACCCAGGAGAGGAAACTCGTGCTCATGGTGCGACACGTGGCACACTTGGATTGGCGACTTTAAGTTCCATGGTGTGTATTCTAGCCCAGATCCCGTTAGAATTTCCACAATTACTTAATGTTGACTCGTGGTGTGCTCAAATTGGATTCTTTGTCCTCTTATCCTTGGGTTCAAGACTCATTGGAGATATATTTTAATAATTAGTTAGGAGTATATCTGAGATATTTTGGGAGTTGTTAGTAGTATATTTTATCTTACCTGATTAATCGTATATTTTATTTATTTACAAGATTTAGTTAGTTATATATTTTTCGTATTAGTTGATAGTTTGATTTTTCGTATTAGTTGATAGTTTGTATCCAATTTAAACGTGGTAAACATGAATGAATGAAGATCAATTCTATTTCTATTTCTCATTCTTAACATAATCTCCATTCATGTGAAATTCTTCATTTATTTTTGAGGAGATGGGGCGGAGATTCTTTGCAGAAAATTTGCAAAGTTCGAGTTTTTCGAGAAACCGATAATATAATTTAACTAAAGGGAGTCTCCTACTCCCTTCTCCATTTAAGACATGCCTCAGAAGTTAAATAAACATCTATACTAGCGATTGTTTTCCTAATTAAGCATTTAAAACGTGACTTTGTGTTGGATGGTGACTTGTTAGGTGTTGTGCATATATTCTCAATTTCATTGTGAATTATGGTTTAAACGATGTGCGGAATCAATTACTATAGTTCATAACGTTATTAGATTTTCTCGTACTTGATTGGCTAAATTTAAGAAGTGTAACGAAGAGAAAAATATATCTAGCACGAGTCTTCTATGTCTTAGATTGATATTTTTTAATTAATTGTTCGAACTTTTGATTATCTTTATATTACTTTTAATATGGTCATCGATGAAATTGTAACTTTTTAGAATGATATACGAAAATATCTTTACATGAGTAGTCCAATTGGAAGCGGAAACATTAACTTTAAAATTTAAATGATTAAATAAAAAAAAGTTACCATGGATTGACCCCATTGTCTCCACCCCGTAGGAATTACAAGATCACCCCAAGGACATCTTCGGTATTCAAGGGTCGCGGACCGATTATAGAACCCTGTTCAATAAGTGGAATGCATTAGCTGTTCACTATCCGGTTGAGTAACAAGGGTCGGAGAAGGACAATCACTCATTAATTTGCGGGATCGAATTCTCCATATATATATATATATATATTTAATTTTTTAAAAATTTATTCATAAAAAGTAGTTTTTATATTTTAATATATATTTTATTAAAAAAAATGTTAAACATCTTAACAAATTCAACGAAATAAACAAAATATAATCTCCATTTAGCTGACGANAAAAAAAAAAAAAAAAAAAAAAAAAACAACAAAAACAAAAACTGACCGTGCTACTGCCCAAATCCGGCCCGCCCCAGACCCGCGGGCACAGCTAAGCGATCTCTTTCTCCGTCCTCTTTCTCCGATTCTCCGCCGCCCCCAGTCCTCTATCACTGTTCGCCGGTAAGAGTTCCTTTTATCTTTCCCCAGTATTTGTCTGTTTAACGATCCATTAGCTGTTATGAAATGGTGATAACCTTGAGTTTATAAACATGCCTTTGGGTAGCGTAGTTTGTTTTGTGCCAATTCCAGAGAAGCATTCCGCTCTCCTTCACTCCCTTCAACGCCTCTAATTTCACCAATACATCGAGATTACCCTATGAAACGCCACTTTCTCACCTTTACCTCAGAAGAATTGAGTCATAATCTCTTAATCATGCACCCGTTGGCGCCGGTGAATCTTTTGGAGCAGTCAATCATGCATCTATTTACTGATTTCGATTTGATAGTTCACTCTAGGTTGTTAGAAACATGCTAAAGAAATAAGTTCTAATTCTGATACTATGTGCTTTCTTTGAAATTCATTTAGATTTAAGGGAGCACCAGAAGGATTCAATTTGACAATCTTTAATAGCTTTTGTATTATCAATCCCGTTGCGATAGAAGTATGTTGATGGATCCATTTTTACATTGAATAACTAAGTAAAATTACTTGTCAATTACAGGTTCTGCCAAATTATACCATCCTTATTGTGCTTAAAATTCCTGCTTTTTTTTAGATAGTTCATACTTTTCGAACCGGGAAACATGGAAGGAGTAGAGAAAATAACACCAGAGAAGCAGGATAACTCGATGGGATCGAGGAGGCAGTTGTCCTGCACCACCTGCTTTGATGCTCTGTGGTTCTGCTATTGTATGCATCCTTATAATCAACTCAATTATGTTATTTTCTTAGTTTTCTTTTCCCTAATCACTAGCATATTTGTGTTGTTTCCCATTAATTAATTGGACAGAGGTTTTTAAAGTTCCATATCAATTGGGGAAGAGGATTTAAAGAAGTTTAATGTCTTTATAATATTTTACCCGAGTCGTTTTTGCGTTCTTTTTTCTTCCAATAAACTATTTTGCTCAGGATTAGATTGAAATTGGCTCATCATTGTTGTAACTGTCTAATACTCATCTTTGCACCTAATTTTTGGTAATTGTTGCCCTCCTTTTCCATATTGATGAGCTCATCTTTGAACCAAGTTGTTAACTTGTTAATCTACTGGTTATATTTACTGGCAGCTCCAGTTCATCAGATGCAGCAATACTACAGGCTTGGGTTTTTTGATAACTGTTCTGACAAATGGACATCTCTTCTTGACTGTTTAAATCTCAAGACAAAACGAGCTTCCGAGGTTCAGGTATGTATCGAATACAAAAATACACTCAGGTTCTTATAATGTATATATTTCAAGAATGCTGAAATCTTGCTGTGGATCTTTATTTGGTTTTTTTTTTTTTTTTTTTTTTTTTTTCCATTAGCCCTGATATGTAAATATTAGGTGTGATTTCAATTGGACCAAAAGCTGTAAGACACAAATACCACTTCTAGCTTTTAGCTGTGTCTCCTCAAGTCCTTTTGCCTAGTCTACTAGAATTTTGTAGATAAGAAACTAACTTCCCATTAATGGAATGGATAGAACACAGAAAGGAGGAAGGATTCCAACTAGTAGAGTGCTCAAGGAATTTCCAAAAAACATTATCACACTTGTTTCTAGAGTAAAAAAGTATGATGAAAAGGGATGCAACAAGAGGAGCTTAACTCTACAAATACACTCTCAAATTTCTGCCCGTCTCTAGCCTTTTCTCTAAAGCTTGTGGTTAAAGGCATGCAGATCTTTTTTATTAGGGCATGAAACTGTTAGAATGCCTGTGACTTAAATGAACAAAGCCCAAACCAATCGATGAAGTTCTCGGCATTAGAATTTAGTTAAATTACTAATTTAGGCCCTACAATTGGGTTTCTATTCGATCCATAAACTTTAAAAAGGGTTGAATAAGTCCTTGAACTTTCAGTTTTACGATTATTTGCTCCATAAACTTTAAAAAGTGTTTAAACTTTTTATTTTGTGTCTCGTAAGTCCCAAATTTTTTAATTTTATGTCTAATAAGCTTTGATGTATTCGACGTTTTTTAAAATTCACGAAATTATTGGATATAAAGTTGAAAGTTTATGGTTCTATTAGACTTAAGCTTTAATCTTATATCTATTAGGTCAATAATTTTTAAAAATTTTGAACTTATCGCCAAAGACCTATTAGTCACAAAATTAATAGTTTATGGACTTATTAACACATTTTAAAATCGGTAATCTCTAAGACACAAGCTTGAAAGTTCAAGAATGGTACTTGTCATTTAACCTAGAATTTTTCTATCTCATGCTTCATAGTACTAATATTTTTGTACATTATGCACTTCATTTATTTGAAGCCTACAACTTTTTGTAACTGATGCTTAGGCTTTAGAAGAGGGCTATTGCAGCCCAACATGGCTCATATTTGGAAAATTTCTAAGCCTCTTATCTCATCTCAACTCTATGGAATTTAAACATGCCAAATAACAGTGATTTTTATTTTTCTTTGGTCCTGATCACAAAATAAGTGATTTTGACAATATTGAGAGTAATCCTAAGTTTCATCGTTTATTCTACTTCTTAGGAAACATTCTGGAATTTTTCACATGTTTTATTTCCAACATCAGTTCTCCTATGAATTCTTTTGCAGCCCTTGTTTTGGCCTTTTCTAATATACTCCCAATTTCTTATAATAATAATAAGAAGAATAAAGATGTTGAGGTGGCTGTTTCTTAGTTTCTTAGTTTCTTAGTTTCTGGAGATGGACTCTTGATGAGGAATTTGTAACTATTCATCTTTTATTCAAACAATATGAGCTTTTTAGCATACATCTGTAACAGCTCAAACCCATCTCAAACCCACCGCTAATCGATATTGTTTGCTTTGGCTCGTTACGTATCACCGTCAGTCTCACGGTTTTAAAATGCGTCTGCTAGGGAGAGGTTTCCACACCCTTATTAGGAATGCTTCGTTCTACTCTCCAACCGATGTGGGATCTCGCAATCCATCCCCTTTGGGGACTAGCGTCCTCACTGACACCTGGCACACCACCCGATGACTGGCTCTAATACCATTTGTAATAGCACAAGCCCACCGCTAACAGATATTGTCTTTTTTGGGCTTTCCTTTTTGGGATTCCCCTCAAGGTTTTTAAAATGCATCTACTAGGGAGAGGTTTCCACACCCTTATAAAGAATGTTTCGCTCCCCTCTCCAATTGATGTGAGATCTCACAATCCACCTCCTTTTGGGGCCTAGCGTCCTCATTGGCACTCGTTCGGTGTCTGGCTCTGATGCCATTTGTAACAACCCAAACCCACCCCTAGCAGATATTGTCCGCTTTGACCCGTTATGTATCACCGTTAGCCTCATGGTTTTAAAATGCGTTTGCTAGAGAGAGGTTTCCACATCCTTATAAGGAGTGCTTCATTCCACACCCTTATAAGGAGCGCTTCATTCCACACCCTTATAAGGAATGTTTCGTTCCACTCTTCAACCGATGTGGGATCTCCCAACATCGGACATTAAAAAGAAAGAAGAAGAAGAAGAAATAATTCTTTTTCTCGTTTTTTTCTTTTTTCTTTTGGTAATCTCGTCTGATGACGGGGGGGTTTGAATACCTTGTTTTTTCTCTATCTGTTTTTCCTTTTTGGTTATTCAAATGTATTTTTTTTCTGTCTAAAAGAAAATAAAACACCCTGTTGCTAAATACTTGTTTGAGTAAGATCAATGCACAATTTGGTAGCTTGTTACCTTAAACCGAGTCTTGTTTTTTAGGGTCTCTCCACAATCAGATATTACTTTTATGGTTACTTTAGAAGTAACAAGATTTAGTTAAATGCAGGAAATCCTCGAAAGCCGAGAGAGAGCCAAATCTCACATCTGGACGTTTCGAACCCCAGCAGAAGCATCGTCGCATTGGAAAGAACTGTTCGGAGATTTAGATGAAATGGAATGAACAATGATTTCTATTTCCCCCCTTGAATTTCCTAGGACTATTACCCTTCTCTCGCACGGTTGGCCTTCCTCATCAGACTAGTTTGGCTAGAAAAATTGTTATTACTAAGAGAAATTATTCGATGCAGCTATATAAGAGAAATTATTCGATGCAGCTATCACGACGATGAAGACGTAGCTATTACACTCGAGAATAAGATATGTCTATTCATAAATTTAGGACAGTTTTGGTCTTTTTATACTCCTTGATCTTAAAGTGATTGTATTTGACTCATTTTAGTTGATTGAGAATGTTCCTATCTTTGACCTTTGATTTTCAATCATTGTTTGAAATTTCTCTAACTTAAAACCGGCTATATAAGCACCGGTAAAGTTCTACCCTCGAGAATCTTTGAATATAGGAGAGCTTCCATGCCCATCTTATACAAACGTTTTGGAATTTCATTTGAGACTATCTTGCCTACGTTTTCATTATCATCCACCTAAACAAACCAACCTTCTCGTGCCCGTCTTACCCGACTAGTTCCGTTGCTGATTGGGCTAAAGTGCACAGTCAGCATTGGTGTAGTATAGCGTCCTAAATTATTTTTTTTGAGAAACTTCAGGACCAGAAGTAGTAGGATTTATTCTCATAATCAAATTAAATATATCGAAATTTGTGTGTTATAGAAACTTTTTCATTTTGGCCCTTCGACTTTTAAAGTTGTTTAAATTTGGTCTCTGAAACTTTTAAAAAACTATTTTGATTTGATTTTTGTTATATTATTTTCCCTGTACCATGTTTGACTTCATTAGAAGCCTCTACGAGCTAATAATTTCGTTGTGAAGTGAAATACTCAATTCATTTCATTTAGTTATTCATGGAAATGGTCCCTCGTTTAGCCTACTCGTGATCTATATACACGATTTATCTACCGTACTATTAACTTATATTTATTTAAACATTTCTCTTTAATATTTGACTTAACAAAGTTTTTTCCATTATTTAAACCCGTTTAATAATCCTTTCATCTTTGGTGTTTAGTTTTTGAAAAATAAGCGTATAAATCATATTTCTATCTTTTTTTTAAGAATCTTTGCCAAATTTGTTTTTATTTTTAGAATTTAGGGTTCTTTATAATAAAGAAATCGTGAAAAAACAAACCAAATATCTATAAAAAAAAAATCAAAATATTATCAAATAATAGCTTCACTTAATCTAAACGATACCCACAACTTGATTGATTTATTGGCGGGTAACTTAGATATTACCATGACTTTACTAAACTGGATATTAAGCTCGAGTAAATACACAAGTGTATGTCTTTTTAAATTTTTTTTAGTCCAATTGATAAGATAAGGAATCACAACAAGGGGAGTAAGATTCAGATTACATTGTTGATCGAATATCTCACGGCAAGAACATTGTTTGAGATTTGAATCACTCCACAAGCAAGATCGATCATGTCTAGCTTGAATGATTCTTGTTGATCAAATATCTCAACGCAAGAACACTTGTTTGAGATTCGAATCACTCCACAAGAAAGATTGATCATGTCTAGCGTAAATGATTCTACATGCAACCTAAACTACATAGAATTGCAAACAAACTTAGCGCTAAAGAGAAGCACAATGCTTCTTTTACTATATTTTCCAAGTCTCCTTACCAATACAACATACAAGACTTTATATAGCCTAAAACATGTTATAACATTCATATTTTATGGCTATAATTAGCCGTAAAAGTAATCGAAATTAAATAAAAAGTCAATACAATAACTCTAACTTACTCTAAATTGTAACCCACTCAAAATTTATAACAATCAAACTTCATCATTCTTCAATGTGGCATGAATTGAAACATCGGATAATTTTGACAACCTTTTCTTCACATCTTTGAAGTATATTGTATGATTGATGTTTTTTGGTTCATATAGGTTCATATCACCAATTATTACTCGGTGGTTGATTGACACTTCTTTTTAGACTTCTGCTCGAACACTTCTCATAAACGTTAAAGAAAAGATAAATAAAGTAAATTTAAGAAAAATAACAATTTTTTTTTAATGTTATTGTATTTTTTCCCTAAAAAAAAAAAAAAAAAAAAAACGAAATAAAGATGAAGATTTAATAAACTTGATATTAAGAGTCTAATTGTATTTATTTAATATAATTAATGGTTCCGAATCTTCTAGACCCCAAAGTTTTCCATGAACATTCTAGAGGAAGGGAGAAGGGGACCCCATTCTTCTCGCTAAATTCCGTTTTTTCCTCATCGAAACGCCACATTTCTTCCTCTCTCTCACTCATCTTCAACCCCCAGCCCTAACTTCTTGCGAGTTTGATTTTCCAAATTTGTGGGGATCTGCGATTTCTCTTTCGGTGTCTGAGAGAGACGGGGAAGAATTCGAACGAACAATCATTGGTGTTACTGAGATCCGTGAGGCGTAATGGCGGAGCATTTGGCTTCCATATTCGGGACGGAGAAGGATAGGGTTAACTGTCCCTTCTACTTCAAGATCGGGGCCTGCCGACATGGTGATAGGTGTTCACGGTTGCATACGAAGCCTAGTATAAGCCCCACGCTTTTGCTTTCTAATATGTATCAGAGACCCGACATGATTACCCCTGGTGTCGACGCGCAGGGGAATCCGATTGACCCTCGCAAGATCCAGGACCATTTTGAGGTAGACCTTGTTTTTAATTCCCGTGTTTCATAGTGCATATTTTTATCTTTTCAATCTTCTAACGTATTTGTTAATACGCATTTTTATCATGAATTATGAATATTTTTTGAGGTTGGATTGTTATTATCTGATTGTTTTATCATAATCTTGCGGTTATCTTAGAGATGGTTTAGTTTGGTTGATTTTCAAACGATCGTGCTATCTTCGATAGAGTAAGATATTGTTTGTTGATTTTTAGTGTCCTAATTTCCTTCTTTATGCTCTTGGCGTGGTTTGTAATTTCTGTTATTTTGAATAATCACGTTGGGTTGGTCGTTTCTTGTTGCGCTTAGATGAATTGTAGCTTAATTGTTGATCTGTGCATATTTCAGGAGTTCTATGAGGATCTATTTCAGGAACTGAACAAGTATGGGGAGATTGAAAGTTTGAATGTTTGTGACAATCTAGCTGACCATATGGTAATACTGTCATCTTCGCCCATTGTTTGAAGGAAACTGATTTTCCAATCAGCCTTTCATTGTAGAATAGCTAATGAGTATTTATCTAATGCATTTAATTAGGTGGGCAATGTTTATGTTCAATTTCAAGAGGAGGAACAAGCTGCAAATGCTCTTCGGAATCTTAGTGGAAGATTCTATGCTGGTTAGTTGGAGTTTCCTGCCCCTGCCCCCATTTCCTTTATTTCTCTATTTTGTCATTCTTAGTTTTATGTTTTTTTCATTGTGTTTATACTTTTTGTATTCAGCTTTTGATTTTAAAATTGAACGTGTAACATAATGGAAAACTATTTCTTTCCAGGACGTCCGATCATTGTTGATTTCTCTCCAGTTACAGACTTTAGAGAAGCTACATGTAGGCAATATGAAGAAAACATGTGTAATCGTGGTGGATATTGCAATTTTATGCATTTGAAGAGGATCAGTCGGTATATTTTCTTCACCACCTCCATTTTTTCCCTCTAAGATGCAAGCTATGTGTACTTCATTTGATAGCCATGATCTTTTCCTGTCTTGCAGAGAGCTGAGGCATGAACTGTTTGCAAGTTATCATCGAAGGCGTAGTCACAGTAGGAGCAGAAGCCGCAGCCCCTATAGGCATCGGAGTTATGAGGAACGCCATTATGGTCGGCATGGTCATAGTCGGAGGTATGATGAGAGAGATGCTTATCATGATAGTCGAAATAGGAGGCATAGGAGTACAAGCCCTGGTCATAGAGGAAGCAGAAGTCGTAGCCCACGAGGAAGGAAGAATCGAAGTCCAGTTAGAGAAGGGAGTGAAGAGAGGCGTGCTAAAATTGAGCAGTGGAACAGAGAAAAAGAACAACAAGAAAATTATAATAATGCTAATTCTGATGGCAACGAAAATAGCCATGAAAAAAGTTACAATGGTGATGTACAGTATGAAAATCAGACCTGTGGCTATAAGCAGCAGCAGCAGCAGCAGCAGAAGCCTCCTGAGCAAGGCTATGGTTACTGATCTGTCTTACCTAAACTTAGGTACTACTACCGAAGTTTCTGCTTGAGGTCTTGCATTCGTTTATTAAAATTTCCATAGTACTCTTATCCCAATTCGTCAGTAGTCTGCTGGTTCTAGTCATCTGATTTCCCTAACCTCTCTGTGATCTTTTCTTTGGCTCTTAGAGTGGATAACAGCAAGTTTTTTTTTTTTTTAAAGTGGATTGTTCAGGTACATGTCCAGCTTAGAGAATTAAAAAAAAAAAAAAAAANAAAAAAAAAAAAAAAAAAAAAAAAGAAAATTAGAAAAAGAGATGAAAGGGAGAACCACTTACAAGATAGAACACACGAATTTGGCTAACAAGACATGATGCTTGAGAGTGTTCTTATCCCCTATTTGATATGATTGTTTACCCTTTGATGTGTGGACAGTTGACAATGTGTAGAAGGAAACCATCTAGCATACCAGAAGGTCCTCCAGTTAAGCTGTTGAGTCGATCTAGAAAGCATTTTAACTACAGAAAAAATTTAAAGCCAATTTTTTGGCACACTTTTTCTTGGTAGTGATTTGTTCTTGTTACCATGCATCAATTGCACGTATGCATTCTTCTAATATCTTCTATTTGATAGCAAATATGTATAATGATGTTACAGTCAGGGATTAAGACTGCTGCTCATGAGGACTTGTGAACGATCTCGTTATCATATAACGGTTTCTTTTCCCTTTGCATTACCTTTTTGTTGATATTAAAAAAAAAAAAAAAAGGTGATCTGATGATTATCTAAGTTTTGCAGGCGCAGGTTTCCCTGCTTCTAAGGTTGCCAAGCTAAGATGTGACCATGAAATTTTTGTACAGGTTAATATGGTCCACTGTGTAGGATGATTGGCTTTACAGGATCTGCAGGTAATGGCTTAGGAGAGCATGTGGGAGGAGGCGCAGGGCAAGCATTGATGTTGTGGCGTTGCAGGTTAGGGATGATGCTGAAACGTTTTGTATTTGTTCCATATATTCCTATTCAATATTCAATAGAAAGAGGGGAAATTCTTCAATGCCTTTTGTTGCTATATTTGGAAGATAGTTGTGTCAAAGTCTCTTCTTATTATGACGAAAAGGAACGTTATGGTGAACAGATGTTTGTGTTGCAATGGATAGCCCAAAGATATTTCATGTCATGTTTTTGAAAGCAGCCGTTTTTCGGTTTGAAAATTGATTTGGAGATTGCTTTCTCTCTATAATTCCCATAGACACCATTTTGGTTGGTTGCTACCTCGATTGACGTATGGTTTTTTAGTAGTGGCATTGCTAAATCATTGGAACTCTTGTTAAGATGTCTACAAAGCTCTTACTCGTCTCCAAGCAGCCGTTGGGAGCTTTGGATCTTCATGGGATTTCCAACCTGTTTCGGGATTGGTAAGGTCTAAAATGTCCCAACTAATAAAAAATTTTCTGTCAAAAACTTGTTTTCAGCGAACTTTGGAAGGTATATAACCTCGAGATAAGAGCTGCGAGGAGGTATGTTTGCAGGTGGTGATGCCAAGGCCCACATGCATCTTCCTACTTAAAAGACGAATCTAATAAAGAATATTTGGAGCAATTTTGGATACTAAAAGAGATTTTTGGATTTAAGTAACATTAAAATGATTCCCTAAATGAACTCAAATTTTAATGTTGAGCCTATGATAAGCATATTATGTATGATATGTGATATGAAATTTGGTGGTTATTAGACTAAGTTAAGAAGCTAACACTTGAAATTTCTTATATTATAAGAAATTTGGTGGTTATTAGACAAAGTTTTGAAATTTTTTGAGATTTAAATAACATTAAATGATTCCCTAAATTTAGACAAAGACAAGAATATCATATGAAATTTGGTTGTCATTAGACAAGGTTAAGAGCTGCACCAAGTAATGGTGTAAAATGATCATAGTGCCCTTAAGTATCTTACTTCGTTCATGATCTAAATGTCCTTTAAATGCTATAAAACTTTGTAATAGATCTTGTCTTATCTTATAATGATCGATGACTTGGTAAAGTTTGTAAGTTATTGGAACACGTTTAGAGTATAAACAAGAATTAGGGAATACAAGAATTAGAATTAGGGAATAAAGCGATCAAATCTTGTCTTATCTTATAATAATTGATGACTTGGTATGGTAAAGTTTGAAAATTATTGCCAAGTTTGAAAGTTATTGGAACACGTTTAGAGTATAAACAAGAATTAGGGAATAAAGCAAATGCAGAGTTTGACACTTAACACCTTGAATGATTGTGAGCATGATTGTGAGCTTAAGAATGCAGAGTTTGAGAGAGTGAGATTTGAACCCACACCCTTTCCTGACTAAAACCTTAATTTGACACCTTAGACCAACTCAGCCATCTCAACTCTAACAATAAAAATATTTTCATGATTTTTTATTTATTTATTTTTTTTTTTTTGACATTTCTCAAATAGTTAATAAGAATGGGATTTGAACCTAGGCTTCCCCTTTATCCATATTTCTGAAAAAGGTTTTAAGAATAAAAATATTAAGGCTTCCAAACCTCTTAGATACCACAAAATTTCATATATAACGTTGAGAGCCAAACCCTTTCTAAAATTGTGAAATAACAGATTTCTTAATAAACTATATGTTTTAGACCTACTTTAGAAACTATTATACTTATATTACATACAAAACTATTGTCCTTTTGCAACCATCTCTTATATAATAACGTATAGTTAATTTGAGTATTAGTGTTATGCTTTACGAGAACAAAAATTATTGATAATAATAATGTAAGCAATAATTTAGTCATTAAATTAAAAAATAAACTAATGAGAGATAATTTGGAATGAGTTACTCGAAACAATATCCTCTTACATGCTCTCGATTAGGCTCAATAACCTTATTCAAAGCATCATCAACAACATTATTTGTTGAAGTTATTGTCTCAACCTCGGCTTGTTCAATGCGCTCCTACAAATACAGTACTTCCAAACTTTCTGTATGTATGAGGGAGTTGTCTCCTTTTCATGGCTTTATATTTTTCACTTTTAAACTACTTAATCAGAAGACATATGTAACGTTTATATCAAAATATATACATTTTTCTGATCTATAAATATTCATTATCATAGAGTTTATACTCGTTTATTCATTGATAAAGTCCATCCAATCATCTACAGATTGCAAATTATCCGACATAGAGTTTTTCAGCCCTTTATAATTTACCCATTTGTTGAAAAATAAATTTTTTCTGTCAATCGTCGTTCACATTGTACCTTGACTAAAGTACCAAATGGTCAGGAGCAAAATTACGCATGTGATTAAAACTATGAAATGAATTAAAATAATTTCATACTTGAATAAACTTCCATAATACTAATTTCAACCTCGTAGGTCATTTCTTCCCATTCTCTAAAGTCACGGGCACCGCCTCTTTGATGAGTGGACAAAGAAACGAAGTCAATCCTGCAGATTCCTCTCTTATGTGTTGTCCATATTCATTCCAACTTGATATAAATATTGACAGATAATCGTTATGCACTTAATGAAAAGAAAAAAAAAAAAAGAAAAACTAATGCATTTACACACCAATCAGACAGTACCATCACAAAATTAATATTATATATAGACTATAATGTGTTCACAAAAAATATTTATATAATGTCCGACATTGTTCCTCAAATAAAAATGCTCTCAATGTCTTGTCTTGCATATGTGATCTCAGTATTTTTATCAATGTCTTCCAATGTACTAAGAATTTGTTCATTGGCAACCATGGTATCAACATATTTGTACATATCAAAGTCATGAAAGCCTATTTGTGCTACTTTTAATAGGACATACCAATGGGAGGCGCCATTTTCTCTAACATAAAACATAGTTGGGCTCATGAGGCTAAGATGAAAGGTACACTTTGATTTTGATGTAGGTTAACAAGGTGGTAGGCATAATAGTCTAACAAGATAATTTCTTGTAACACTCCCTAATAAGCAACTAGGTTCATAATTTGTGATCTATCTTTTTTGACACAGGATCTACATTAAGTCGTATCTACGGAAACACCCCATTATTTTTTTTTTATTGATCTTTGCACTTTTTATCTGAAAATTTAGATGAATCTATTTCAATCGGGTAAGAAGAAACAGACTACTTGTTAGTTAATTAACAAAGTACACCCTTTGTTCGACACTTTAGTCACTTTTTGACTACACCTTTGAAGCTCACAATCTTTGTTCGATATTTGAGGATTTTATTGCCATGGTTCTGATACCATGTTAGGAATCACGACTCTCCACAATGATATGATATTGTTCACTTTGATCATAAGCTCTTATGACTTTGCTTTGGGCTTCCCCAAAAGGTCTCATACAAGATGTATTCCTTTACTTAATCATTTTCTAAATTAGCCAATGTGGGACTCACTCCCAACAATACTCAACAGTACCTTCATTAGTTTTTGGAATAGTATGTTATATTACCTTAGATTTTAACGAACCTTCTAAAGTAGACTAGAATATTGTGCTAGTCTTCTATATTAGATCATGAGTTCCTTTATATGGATCCTGACTAGATGAATTACTAAAAAATTATGGTTTTGTAAGAAACTAAGTAATAATTGGTACACAAATTAACTTACTCGATAAATTGTTCCACCACTATTGTGTTGAATAAGCTATATTGATGTGCATTTTTAAGCACATTATGGAGTAAAGTAAGTGAAGTTCAAGCCCAACAGGTACAAACTTGCACTTCAAAAGCATCCTCTTAACTTTTACTAATTTTTAGTTTTATTGAAAGTTTAGAGCATGATTTTCAAACTGGTTTAGAAGGAAAAGATGCTCGGAGCTTAGGAAAAAAAATGGTGATTTAATGAAAAATTTGGGTCAAAGTCAACCAGGGGCAAAAGAGTAATTTTTCCCCGCACACCACCATTGAGGGGGTTTAGACCGACCTGCAAGGAAAGGAAAAGAAAAGAAAAAAGATAGAGAAAAAGAGGAGTTAGGGTTTTTAAGAAGAAGAAGAGGAAGGTGGGTACTATGCTCAAATCCGAACATCGAAGCACTTTCGATCTAAGGTCTCCCTCCAGATCTACTCAGAGGGATCAAGAGGAGTGGTCTGAGTGTTTGGATTGTTTGTTTCCGACAAGAAATGGGCAAGAACTCGAGGTAAGTTCGAGATCTTTTTTTGTTTCGGGATTTCGCCCTAAATCTGTGAGTTTTTGATGATTTAGGTCTTAATAACCAATTACAATAACTTAGGTGAGGATTCTTGCAAATTTTCGGAGGAAACGCAACAAAAAATTGTGTCGAAAATTGAAATCGAGAATTGTCCAACTTCTGTAAGAAACTAATTTTTCTCTGATTTTCGAACTCATTTATTAAGGCATGTGAATAAAAAAAATGCAATAAAAATATATCTAGATTGGACTTGAGATCTTCAATTTTCGTGAAGGAATCAAGTTAATTCAAGTTATGGATTGGACTTGACACGCGATGGCTAGAAAGGGGGGAGACATGTCGGGCAACTAGTGGGACACGTGTCGAACACGCAGTGGAGAAATGCGCTCAATGTCGTGCGCTGACACGCGTCTAACCGCTGACCTAGATACCCGAACTAGAAACTGACCCGTGCGTTGTGAAGCACAGCTGAAGCGGTATGTTTCGGCTAGAAAGGGGGGAGACATGTCGGGCAACTAGTGGGACACGTGTCGAACACGCAGTGGAGAAATGCGCTCAATGTCGTGCGCTGACACGCGTCCAACCGCTGACCTAGATACCCGAACTAGAAACTGACCCGTGCGTTGTGAAGCACAACTGAAGCGGTATGTTTCTTTCGCTGCTGCTCGACGTTACGCAGTCTTCCGATCACGTCAAGCAATGTCTCAATTAAAATTGCGACTTGCTCGAGGTGATCGGGGACGACCTACAGCACTCTTCACCTCCGAATTCAAAATGGAGCCCACACGATGTGTGTATTTTTACGCTTTGCATCTTCCTCTACTTGAACCTAAGACCTGTGCGTCATTAGGTCGATGCTCTAACCACTTAAGCTATTCAACTTGACTGTTGATAAGGTTGGCTCCTCCGCAATGATATACCACCGATGGCTTCAACCTGGCTCTGATACCACTTGTTGTTTTTCGACAATCAGCAAGTGAAATTCTTTTCGGTGAGAGGAAATCGTTTGACGGGAAGTTGTTGGAAGAAAATAAAAATGCGAAAAATAACAGAGAGAGAGAGAATTGCTGAAGACTTTTGCTTAAAATGAGGTGATGATTTATTTCTGAATAGATTCGCCTATTTAAATATATGTGACACTTCCTACAAAATGGCCATCTAAAAAGTTGGTAATCGATCCGACGTGTTTGTCAAATGGTCAAAGAAAGATATTCAATCAACTAATACAAACGTGTAAAGCTAAATAAGAAAACCTCAGGTTTTATCTAACACCGCCTTTCACCCACAAACAGATGGTCAAACGGAACGATTAAACCAAATCCTAGAAGACATGCTTCGGGCATGTGTTATGGATTTCACAGGTACTTAATGGAATTCTCTTACAACAACAGCTTCCAAGCAACAATCGGGATGACACCCTTTGAAGCGTTGTATGGAAAATGATGTAGATCCTTATTGTGCTGGGACGAAGTAGGAGAACGAGAACTTGTAGGTCCCGAGCTGGTCTGCATCACCAACGAGGCGGTACAAAAATTAGAGTAAGGATGCGCACCGCACAGAGTAGGCAAAAGAGCTACGCCGACGTTAGGCATAGGAATTTAGAGTTCGAAGAGGGGGACCCAATGTTCCCAAAAGTAGCTCCTATGAAAGGCATTCTAAGATTCAGACGAAAGGGGAAGCTAAGCCCCTGGTTTATTGAACCGTTCAAAATTTTAGAAAGAGTGGGTTCGGTAGCTTACAAACTAGCTTTACCACCTTCACTTTCAAGCGTACACGATGTATTTCATGTGTCCATGTTAAGGAAATATATTGCAGACCCTACGCACGTAATAGACTACAAACCTCCCGAAATCGAGGAAGATTTAAGTTATAAGGAGAAACCGATTAAAATCCTAGCCCGAGAAGTGAAAGTCTTACGTAATAGAAATATAGGTTTCGTTAAGGTATTGTGGCATAACCACCAAATCGAGGAAGCTACGTGGGAACGAGAGGAGGAAAAAAGGAAAACTATCTCGAGTTGATCCACGAGTTCGAAACTTTCGAGGATGAAAGTTCTTTTTAGGGGTAGGTAATGTAATGGATCGGATAAAAAAAAAAAAAAAAAGGTCGTCGGCAGAATCAAAAACGCTCGCACATGACCCACAAAGGGTGGCAGAAGGCTGGGATGCCACAGAACTCGACCCCGACCTTCAGCCACCCCAAAACGACCTACAAAATAGAGGAAAATGAAGAGGAACAGAAATATCCAACGAAACTCCGGCGAGGCCAAACCATACAAAATCGACGTCAAAACATCCATTTTACGCAACAAAAGTAATCCCAGAACCTTTTACACACATCAGGGGTAGATTTAGACGAATCCTATATGTCGAACACCGTCAGCAAAAGGGACGGAACGTCGGATTTCCAAACTTTGCCAGTCTGGGAGTGTGAGGCCTTTACAAACCAGATCTATACCAAAAACGGGGTTAGGGGAAGAAGAGACTCAGGAACGGAGGAGAAAGGAGGGAAAATGACGTCGAAACGACGTTAACGAGGTAGGAAGAATTGAAAACTAGTCACATCCCCTATAGTTGACAGCAACACGCCTTCGACAAACATGACCGTGACATTCTTACCCACTCAGTTGGTTGACGTCTTTGTCAACCAACCCTTTGTGAACTTAGCGATGTAGGATAAGGTTGACTTCAAGTCTCTCGATGCGTTTCTAGTTGATCTCAAATTAAAGAGCCTCTTCTAATCTACCAAGAACTATTGAAAATACATTCTTTGTTCGTCAAATCTTCATGTCTTATCAGCTAGAATCTCTCCTACTTCCTTCGTAGCAGGAGATCATGCTGCCTTCTTGTGCCTAGTGTTTTCCTGGTTAGGATAGTAATGCTTCAAGTACTGACATGGACAATAGGGCTAGTTTGCATCCATAAGAGAAATTGAATCATTTATGATGTCTTCCCGACCTTTTTATGACTTCGGCTGGTCCATAGTATTTTTGCACCACTCGTTGGGTTTTTTTGCTTTGAAATCGAAGTTGATCTAATCTTATCGTGATTAGAACTCTTTCTATATTGGAATTGTTGTGGCCTACTTTTTCTATCCGATCTTCTCTTCATTTGTCTAGATTTTTTCTTAAGTAAACATGAGTTATTTAAAAAATTTGTCTCCACCCTTGAATTAAAGTGTTGGTTTGGGATCTCTCTAGCATTCAGGTGATCACTCATACCCGCCTTTGCTGGTCTAATAAACTTAACTTTCAACAAGTTGTTTAGCTATTTGGGCGTTTAGGAACTAGTCCATCCAGCCTGTACCCCTGTATCTGACCCATAACCGCAACCCCCATCTATCAACAAGCAGCGATACTACCCCTGTAGTGCCATTCGTGAAAATGAGTGTAGAACTCCCTTGCACCATGTGAAGGGCATGAATGCTATTTTGTTCGTTTGACCTTTGTTTGATTATTTTTCATCTCAATTTTGATACTAACTTTATTTTTTCGTTAATTAGGTTTCATAAATGAATTTTTGTGTTAATTACGACCTACAAGAATAAAAGCAAGCTCAAAAAGGCACACTGCATCCTTATAAGTAGCCACATAAACTTTAGGTAACTAATATTTGTAGGGATTATTAGGATGTGCTAGCATGCAAGTGTTTCTTACGTTAGGTGGTCAGAATATGCATGTTAGGACTACAAAAGAGTAATTTTGGATGAGAACGCATTGTATGTATGATACAGAAAATTATCGATATCCCCTCGTGTAAGATTTTGGGATGCATGTTGTTTTTTAGAATTTTTCGTAGTGATAGAAAGAGAATATGCATGACTAAAATATCATATGAGTAATATGGATGAGTATACTACTTAAGATGTAAGAAGTTATCAAAATTATCTATTATGAGATTTAAGATAAATTTTGTTTTAAATGCTTTCCATTGTGTAAGAAAGGAGGATGCGCTATAGTGATATGTGTTCTAGCTTCTAGTTGCTCGGTGATTGATAGGATATCTCACTAATAAACTTGCACGAATATTTTGATTATGTATATCATGCATTAGGTGTTTAAGAGAATAATCTTCCTAGCAAAATGTGTACAAGAGAACCAAGTTAAGACTAGAGCATAAAAGCTAGAGCGATTTCGAGCCAACTCAGGTCAGTACATTTTCAGTTGACCAAGCACTCTGGGATCATAAGGAGCAATCAAAGATTTAGACCTGCGTGCACCCAGAGTATAGATTAGCCGATGAGCTAGTCCTAAACGTCTTAGAAACAATAGTTGAGAATCAAACTATATAGACATCCTAAGAAGCTAGAAAATCTTCATGGCACCCAAGAAAAAATTTGAAGGACTTATGAGATCACTTGTAACATGAATAGATCATTGTGAGGAGTCGTTATCATGTGTAGAGTAAACCCACTTTGAGTAGGGACAGGAGACTACGTAAATAGTTAACTTGAAGTGTCACTATTTGTACGTGGAATCTAACGTCAAAACTGGCTTCGAAGCGGCCCAAGATGGTTGGAAAGAGTCAGAACAGCAAAAACGGGATCCAAATAGTAAACCCAAGCCAAATGCACTTAATATGAGTCATAGTCGCACCTAACCACGGATGAAGGGGCGCAAGTTAACAATTTCGATATTTCTTTTTCTAACCCAAATCAACATAATTGTATTAAAATGGATGCAATTTGAATAACACGAATCTACTTGCGAAAATAGTTTCTTCCAATAGACGATCTTTCCTTCACAAATATGGACGGAACTAAAATTACACGTCTCTTCTCTTGTGAGAAAAAAATCTCTTAGAAAAACTTCCTCTTCAAATCATTGTTTCAAGAGTTTTCCACAAATCTTTGATCTTTTGTTCAAGTCATAGCAATGAAGATCTATCGTGTGAAAATTCGTTTGGCTAAACATAAGAAGTCTTGAAATTTTGCTAAAACGTTCTCTATGACCTTCAAATGTATGCTTGCTTAACTTGAATTTTTTATATTTGATCCCAAATTTATTGTTTTAAAGAGTTTAGAAATCATATTCTTCGATTAGATGATGAATAGCTCAAGCATATCAGACTCAACTTCAAAGATTAAAGATCTCATGAAAGAGGTTCAACAAATAATAACAAAATTGAAGCTCGACACTTACGCCACTTTTGAATAGTTCAAACACAACACTATCATATTTCGAGCGTTCCAAACCATCAAAGTGCATAGGATAGAAAACAAAATAAACGAATATCCATAATCACCCATCCGATTTTGTATCTCCAGTTCTTCGAGAACTTTGTCGAAGATTGGATGCTTGTTGAGTGATGCTGCAAAAACGACTATTAAGGGGGAGATGAAGCCAATGAAGATTCTATTCATGAATTGAGCCTCTTCTATTCAAGATTGTTGGGAGAGAAATTCCACGTTGGTTAATTAAAATGGTGATTATGATTTATAAGTATTGAATACATCTCTATTGGGATGAGATCTCTTGATGAAACTAAAAGCAAAGTCATGAGAGGTTATACTCAGAGTGAACAATATCATACCATTGTGATGTTCGTGATTCCTAACATGATATCAGAGTCATGCCTTTAACTTAGCCATGTCAATAGAATCCTCAAATGTCGAACAAAGAAGTTGTGAGCCTCAAAGGTGTTGTCAAACGTAACTCAAATGTCGAACAAAAGGTGTACTTTGTTCGAGGGCTCCAGAGAAGGAGTCGAGTCTCGATTAAGAGAAGGTTGTTTGAGGGATTCATAGGCCTTAGGGGAGGCTCTATGGTGTAATTTGTTTGAGGACAGAATTGTTTGGAGAGGAGTCCCACATTGACTAATTAAGAGACTGATTATGGGTTTATAAGTAATGAGTACATCTCCATTGGTATGAGACATTTTGGGGAAACCAATAGCAAAGCCACGAGAGATAATCCATTCCTATTCTTTATAAAGGTATAGGGATAAAAATATTAAAGTTAAAAGATAATGTCATTGCTAAATCCATATAAGGACCCTCTAGAAATTTCTCAAAATAAATATTGAGAGTGGAAATTGGGACCAAAAAGAAAAATTAATCCATCCGTATTCTTATATTAAACATCGAACCAAATATAATATAATTGCTAAATCCATATAAGGAGCCTGAAGAAATTTCTCAAAATAATTGTTGAGAGTGGGATTTGAACCCACGCCCTTTCGGACCAGAACCTTAATCTGGCGCCTTAGACCAACTCGGCCATCTCAACTTTGATACTTGGAAAAAAATTAATCCATTTGTATTCTTTATAAAGGTTTAGGGATCAAAAGATAATATAATTATTAAATCTTATTAGGATCCCACAATAAATTTTTCAAAATTATTATTGAGAGTGGGATTTGAACTCCGGTCCTTTCGAACCAAAACCTTAATCTAGCATCTTAGACTAACTCCAACCTTAATAGTCAAATTCTAGACATTAATGTTCACATATTTCTTACAAAGGTATAGGAATGAAGGGATGGGCTAAAACATTAAAAGAAACAAAATACCTTAGACCAATTTAGTCATCTCAACTTTAATATATGAAATGTCCATGTACTTAATGTAACAACTAAAGAATCTACCTAGGCCTATACGGAATTGTCACAAAGCCATTAAATTGTTGAGGTTACCTGAGGGAACGAGAATCAAATATGGAAAAGACCTCGAAATTTAGATGAAGATTTGTGGAGCTTCTATACAAGTCAAAGCTGGTGATCTTAGAGTTGTTAAAGAAGACGATGAGAGCTTCCTTTTCATGCCCTAAATTTGAAGAGAGCCTACAAGTGTTATGGCCTTATACCATGAATTCACGATGCATGTTGAATTTAAAGGTTATAGGAGCATGTTTAGAGCACAAACCAATGATACGAGTAAAATAACAAAAAATGCCCTTACTATACCTTCTATGATGTTTTATGGCTTTTACGACTAACCTGAAGTTTTATATGGCATCTAGTTA
This sequence comes from Cucurbita pepo subsp. pepo, assembly GCF_002806865.2. NCBI lineage: Eukaryota > Viridiplantae > Streptophyta > Magnoliopsida > Cucurbitales > Cucurbitaceae > Cucurbita > Cucurbita pepo. The sequence continues at coordinate 5,928,959 of NC_036657.1, read as the reverse complement.
TGATGTTATGAAGCATAGAAATGATATGTATTTTTTGTGACAGGAGTAGCACATCACATGCTTAGGTTATACCCTTAGCTTTTTATGATAGACCCTCTAAAGTCAGAACCATGAACTTACAAACCTATGCATTATTTCTAAGGGTATAGCCAAGCCAAGTAAGTTGATT
>NC_036657.1:5926457-5927642 GCF_002806865.2 Cucurbita pepo subsp. pepo | reverse complement strand
TGAACTTACAAACCTATGCATTATTTCTAAGGGTATAGCCAAGCCAAGTAAGTTGATTCGAGAAAAAACACATCCACGACCCTGAGACAAATACAACGCCCAAACAACTAGGTGTCACTAAATATAAGAGACTCAAACATGCTATATGCCCTCAGTCATCTTAGACCTCCACCTATGCGATACACCAGGATCACATGTATATTCCTTTTGTAGGATGTTAGACTCATACTATGTCATGAGGGATGTATAAGAATGTTCAGTCTATTCGCTAAAACCCGAATTTGAATGGTGATTTGAGTCTTGAACATAGGTTTTTCTTTAATTCATGATATTTACCGGTCATGTAACCTAGCTAGTCTTTTTAAGGGAGTGTTTTTAGGTATAGAACTAGAAAGTATAATGTATGGAAAAGAAAGTACACAACCTGATGGGACCCACCTCCGACCTATGCGATACACCAAGATCACATGTTTTTCTCTCTTCAATGGGTGGAATGCCATGTCCATATTCTTTTTGTAGGATGTTAACTCATATTAGGTCACGGGGGATGCATGAGAATGTTGAGTTGAAGGGGTGAAACCAAAATTGAAATTCTTATTTGAGTCCCGAACATAAGTTTTTCTCAAATTCATGAAGCTTCTTTTCTAGGAACATAGGTTTTAGGTACTACAAAAGACTGAGATATTCATGATTATATAACCACGAATAAAACGAAAAATTATTTTTTCGACCCAAATGTTCCGGTGAATGTAGAAGTCAAAGAACATTATGAATATTTCATCGATCTGATTCATAAGTATTTAATGTATAAGTATCTTTATCAAATGCAACTAAAGTTTAAATATTTTTCTTGAAAAAGTGAGATTAAAGTTGAAATTCATGTAGGTAAATCTATAAAAACTCTATTATCATATCATAATAACCTTGTTACTAAGATTAATTGATGTCAGTTATATTATATTCCAACTCTAGGAGTCCATATAATTTTGTGAAAATTATGATGTAAGAGAAGAAAATAAGTCGTTGTAGAAATGGTCTCATGAAAAACTGAGATATACGCCATTACCCGACTCTTCTTAGGAGATAGAGACGGCATATGAACTTGATTGCCTTTAAAACTATCTATAAGAGAGAGATTTTGNGTTGTAGAAATGGTCTCATGAAAAACTGAGATATACGCCATTA
>NC_036657.1:5915982-5919521 GCF_002806865.2 Cucurbita pepo subsp. pepo | reverse complement strand
GATTAGATGATGAATAGCTCAAGCATATCAGACTGAACTTCAAAGATTAAAGATCTCATGAAAGAGGTTCAACAAATAATAACAAAATTGAAGCTCGACACTTACGCCACTTTTGAATAGTTCAAACACAACACTATCATATTTCGAGCGTTCCAAACCATCAAAGTGCATAGGATAGAAAACAAAATAAACGAATATCCATAATCACCCATCCGATTTTGTATCTCCAGTTCTTCGAGAACTTTGTCGAAGATTGGATGCTTGTTGAGTGATGCTGCAAAAACGACTANGTTCCAAACCATCAAAGTGAATAGGATAGAAAACAAAATAAACGAATATCCATAATCACCCATCCGATTTTGTATCTCCAGTTCTTCGAGAACTTTGTCGAAGATTGGATGCTTGTTGAGTGATGCTGCAAAAACGACTATTAAGNTGATTGGATGCTTGTTGAGTGTTGCTGCAAAAACGACTATTAAGGGGGAGATGAAGCCAATGAAGATTCTATTCATGAATTCAGTCTCTTCGATTGAAGATTGTTGAGAGAGAAATTCCACGTTGGTTAATTAAAATGGTGATTATGATTTATAAGTATTGAATACATCTCTATTGGTATGAGATCTCTTGATGAAACTAAAAGCAAAGTCATGAGAGGTTATACTCAGAGTGAACAATATCATACCATTGTGATGTTCGTGATTCCTAACATGATATCAGAGTCATGCCTTTAACTTAGCCATGTCAATAGAATCCTCAAATGTCGATACCTCCTCTTCTCCTCTGAATCGAGAGCGTGCCATAACGCGCCTTGTCCCCCTCCTGGTACCTCCTCTTCTCCTCTGAATTGTCGGAGATTTATCTCCGAGAGCTGATATTCCTCCCCCTCCTGGTACCTCCTCTTCTCCTCTGAATCGAGAGCGTGCCATAACGCCTTGTGCGTGTGTGCGTGTGTAGGGTTGACGCAACATTAGCAAGGCCCACTCGTGGTAGTTGGACCTTGTCAACATCGAGTACTGATCACTCGCTCAATGACAACGTGAGACCCGTCATCATGACATCGGCGTGGAGGAGTGAGCGAGCGTGCTCAGAATGGATCCCACACGATGTGTGTATTTTTGCACTTTGCATCTTCCTCTACTCGAACCTAAGACCTGTGCGTCATTAGGTTGACACTCTAACCACTTGAGCTATTCAACTTGACTGTTGATAAGGTTGGCTCCTCCGCAATGATATACCACCGATGGCTTCAACCTGGCTCTGATACCACTTGTTGTTTTCCGACAATCAGCAAGGATAATCAGCAAGTGAAATCCTTTTCGGTGAGAGGAAATCGTTTGACGGGAAGTTGTTGGAAGAAAATAAAAATGCAAAAAATAACAGAATTGCTGAAGACTTTTGCTTAAAATGAGGTGATGATTTATTTCTGAATAGATTCGCCTATTTAAATATTTAACTTATGTGAGTGGCCAACTAAATCTGTGACACTTCCTATAAAATGGCCATCTAAAAAGTTGGTAATCCATTCCACCTGTTTGTCAAATGGTCAAAGAAAGATATTCAATCAACTAATACAAACATGTAAAGCTAAATAAGAAAACCTCAGGTTTTATCTAACACCGCCTTTCACCCACAACAGATTGCCAAACGGAACGATTAAACCAAATCCTAGAAGACATGCTTCGGGCATGTGTTATGGATTTCACAGGTACTTAATGGAATTCTCTTACAACAACAGCTTCCAAGCAACCATCGGGATGGCACCCTTTGAAGCGTTGTATGGAAAATGATGTAGATCCTTATTGTGCTGGGACGAAGTAGGAGAACGAGAACTTGTAGGTCCCGAGTTGGTCTGCATCACCAACGAGGCGGTACAAAAAATTAGAGTAAGGATGCGCACCGCACAGAGTAGGCAAAAGAGCTACGCCGACGTTAGGCATAGGAATTTAGAGTTCGAAGAGGGGGACCCAATGTTCCCAAAAGTAGCTCCTATGAAAGGCATTCTAAGATTCAGACGAAAGGGGAAGCTAAGCCCCTGGTTTATTGAACCGTTCAAAATTTTAGAAAGAGTGGGTTCGGTAGCTTACAAACTAGCTTTACCACCTTCACTTTCAAGCGTACACGATGTATTTCATGTGTCCATGTTAAGGAAATATATTGCAGACCCTACGCACGTAATAGACTACAAACCTCCCGAAATCGAGGAAGATTTAAGTTATAAGGAGAAACCGATTAAAATCCTAGCCCGAGAAGTGAAAGTCTTACGTAATAGAAATATAGGTTTCGTTAAGGTATTGTGGCATAACCACCAAATCGAGGAAGCTACGTGGGAACGAGAGGAGGAAAAAAGGAAAACTATCTCGAGTTGATCCACGAGTTCGAAACTTTCGAGGATGAAAGTTCTTTTTAGGGGTAGGTAATGTAATGGATCGGATAAAAAAAAAAAAAAAAAGGTCGTCGGCAGAATAAAAAACGCTCGCACACGACCCACAAAGGGCGGCAGAAGGCTGGGATGCCACAGAAGTCGACCCCGACCTTCAGCCACCCCAAAACGACCTACAAAATAGAGAAAAATGAAGAGGAACAGAAATATCCAACGAAACTCCGGCGAGGCCAAACCATACAAAATCGACGTCAAAACATCCATTTTACGCAACAAAAGTAATCCCAGAACCTTTTACACACATCAGGGGTAGATTTAGACGAATCCTATACGTCGAACACCGTCAGCAAGAGAGACAGAACGTCGGATTTCCAAACTTTGCCAGATCTGGGAGTGTGAGGCCTTTACAAACCAGATCTATACCAAAAACGGGGTTAGGGGAAGAAGAGACTCAGGAACGGAGGAGAAAGGAGGGAAAATGACGTCGAAACGACGTTAACGAGGTAGGAAGAATTGAAAACTAGTCACATCCCCTATAGTTGACAGCAACACGCCTTCGACAAACATGACCGTGACATTCTTACCCACTCAGTTGGTTGACGTCTTTGTCAACCAACCCTTTGTGAACTTAGCGATGTAGGATAAGGTTGACTTCAAGTCTCTCGATGCGTTTCTAGTTGATCTCAAATTAAAGAGCCTCTTCTAATCTACCAAGAACTATTGAAAATAAATTCTTTGTTCGTCAAATCATCATGTCTTATCAGCTAGAATCTCTCCTACTTCCTTCGTAGCAGGAGATCATGCTACCTTCTTGTGCCTAGTGTTTTCCTTGTTAGGATAGTAATGCTTCAAGTACTGACATGGACAATAGGGCTAGTTTGCATCCATAAGAGAAATTGAATCATTTATGATGTCTTCCCGACCTTTTTATGACTTCGGCTGGTCCATAGTATTTTTGCACCACTCGTTGGGTTTTTTTGCTTTGAAATCGAAGTTGATCTAATCTTATCGTGATTAGAACTCTTTCTATATTGGAATTGTTGTGGCCTACTTTTTCTATCCGATCTTCTCTTCATTTGTCTAGATTTTTTCTTAAGTAAACATGAGTTATTTAAAAAATTTGTCTCCACCCTTGAATTAAAGTGTTGGTTTGGGATCT
>NC_036657.1:5911101-5911759 GCF_002806865.2 Cucurbita pepo subsp. pepo | reverse complement strand
GTTTTTTTGACACTTTTAAAGACGTTTAAAGTTAGTATGGCTACTGACTTACCCATTTAAATTATTTATAGATAAGCTTTTAGAATATTTTATGCCAATGAGGTGAGCCAATTACCATAATAGAATTCTAAATTATAATGGTAGGACTCCTTAGGTGAAATTTGAGTTCAATGATCAACTTTTTAAGCTAGCATCAAGGATGCATAATGACCTTGTCTTAAACCAACCAAGTAAGCTGTTCTATTATTGGACGCCCATGAATTTGGTTTAATGATTTGTATGTCGTATGAATAACACGTACATTATGACTTTTGTACGTGTCATATTTTGTGATGTTATGATATTTGATGTGTGATATGTTATGTGACGATTTATGATATGATATGAGTTATGCTATAATATGAAAGTTATATGATGTATGAACCTCCATATGTCACATCATGTATACTATGTTAGCATGTTTGAAGGGAATGAACTCTTCATCCACGCAGCGGAAGCATTATGAACCGTTTTTATTTTTATTAAGAATTAAAACAAAGCAATAAATACAAGAGTAAGAACTCTACCTTTGTAGAAACCCTAGCTTACAAGACTCCTCGGAGTATTCCAACTATGCAGAAGTTCTTGAACATTCCACAATATCTTCCTTACTATGACT
>NC_036657.1:5908236-5910101 GCF_002806865.2 Cucurbita pepo subsp. pepo | reverse complement strand
GTTTACATCTTTGTGGCCGACTCTAGAATTGATTTTTATCTTTCATTTCTGCTATTGTTTATTTTTTCTTTNATCAGTTTGGTATCATAGCCTAGGTTTACATCTTTGTGGCCGACTCTAGAATTGATTTTTATCTTTCATTTCTGCTATTGTTTATTTTTTCTTTAAATCTGTCCTTTTATTTTCTTGCTGTCATTTCCGCCATTATTCATCGACTTTTTACTTTGTTCTCATTTTCTTCTTAAAGATCACGTTTAGATCGTGAAAAGAAAAAAAAAATCTTATCATATTTGTTTTGACGATTGTGATTATAAACGATCTTTATCATTTTTTTTAGATCATTTGCACGTTTATTTGAAGACTAAATAAACTTCGATTCACATCTTTTCTTAATCCATCTAAATCTAGAACCGTTGTGTTTGATATTTTTTTTTTCTCTCATTATCTACTGTTGAAGATAACTTCTAAATTTCCCGAATTCGGTAAAAAGAGAGTTAGATCGTTCTTAAAATCTTCACGTCCTTTCTTTTTTGAATTTTTTATTTTATTTTTCAGTGTGCAATTCTATCCCAAAATATCTGTGTCTCTTATTTGTTTGTTCACTTCTTGTTTTATTTTGTTGTTATTTCATAATTAACTTATCTTGATTGCCTTGAATAGCTTGCTACTATCAGAATTGCTTTACCCATATATTAGCCTACCTTGATCATAATTTAGTCACTTTCCCAAACAGCCTACCTTTGTGTGTATAAACACGAGTGTCCCTGAGTGTAAAATCAGTGAGTTGAGTGTCTGAGGTCGCTAAACATATTTCACTACTATTTGTACAATCATGAACCAAGTCGAGGAAAATGGAGGGGAGATCACTGATCTAGTTGAAGAAGTCCAGAAGAATGAGGAGAAACTGGAAGATGGTATTCATTTGGCACTTATTCCAAGAAGACTTCTTAAAACTCAAGTTACGGAGAATGATGTTGTAGCTTGAATATAACTGTATAAGGGAGGTCTCCAACGTCTTCTAGAATTTCCTTTGATGAGCTCACCATAGCTTGAATATAATTGTAAAAGGTTTGTTGTAGCTTCTTGGCTCTCATCCTTGTAATTGGACCTTGAGGTATGGCAATTCCTTGGTCGTGGTTCATATCAACGGCCTAGACCAAAGAGAGAACTTGTTTCAAACTCGGTGTCTTGTTCAATCTATACCTTGTAGTGCTGTCATTGATAGCGGTAGTTGCAATAATGTTGTGAGTTCCATTCTGGTCAAAAGACTTAATTTAAAGACACAACCACATCCAAGACCCTACAAGATTTCAATGGTTGAATGATTGTGGGGAAGTACAGGTAACTCAACAAACTCTTGTTTCTTTTACTATTGAAAAATATGTTGATTATGTTTTATGTGATGTTGTATCCATGCATGTTGGAGATTTATTACTGGGGAGGCCTTGACAATTTGATCGTCGGGTAATGTATGATGGGTATGCAAATCGATACTCTTTTACTCACAACGGTAGAAAAACTACTCTTATTCCATTGTCTCCAAAGGATGTATTTATTGATCATTGCAAACTTGAAAAGAAAAGGCAAGAGGCTGATGCAAAAACAAAGATTGAAAAAGAACCAAGTGAAAAAAAGAGCTTGAGTGAAAAGCAAGAGAGTAACACTCTGCCTAGAGAAAAAAAAGAGAGAAAAGCCAAATCAGTAAGCTTGTATGTTAGATCAAGTGAGGCTAGGAATGTTTTGCTCTCTAACCAGACTATTCTTGTACTTATGTGCAAGGGGTCTTGTTACTTTACTAACATGCTTAACCCTTCTTTGCCTAGTGATTTTGTTGTGCTTTTGCAAGAGTTTGAAGATTTATTTTC
>NC_036657.1:5905613-5906975 GCF_002806865.2 Cucurbita pepo subsp. pepo | reverse complement strand
ACTCTAAATTGTAACCCACCCAAAATTTACAACAATCAAACTTCATTCTTCTTCAATGTAGCATGAATTGAAACATCTTTTGATAATTTTGACAACCTTTTCTTCACATCTTCATTGAAGTATATTGTATGATTGATGTCTCTTGGTTCATATCACCTCATCTTGCTTATGCCTCGTCTTTTCTTCAATACCCACTATGTGTGGTGTGTGTTAGATGTTGCACCGTCTTTCTCGGTCGCATCATGGTACTCGTCTAACCCTCCCGTGGTCAGATGGGCACCGCTTGAGGATCGCCGATTTTCTCGTCGCAACGGGAGGGTCACAACCTACTTTTGATAGTATGGTCGTGACACCGAGCACAGGTTTAGAGAGACCATCAACCATCAATCATTCCCTTTAAAATTTATCCATGTGTCATACAATTTTTAAAAACATTACTATCCACATGATTAAAAAACATTAACAAGATATTTTTCTCTTGATTGATACATGAATATGCGTTCCAAATGCACTTCCTAACCAGTATATGGTAGTGAAAAGAATGGCGTACGAAGTCAGAAAAAAAAATCAGACTCTTAATATATCACATTTTTTTTGTCATCCCACCTAAACCATATTAAACATTGGAACAATTTGTTACTGATTAGAGGAGGAAACTTAGAACATCAATCCAGATATAAGGCATAAAGAAAGCTTAATACATTTTTTTCTTAGTTGGGAGAACAAAGTAAAATTACCAAATATTAATAACTTATCATTTAATACTTAACTGGAGAGAAAACCAATGGAATAAAAAATTTTAAATAAAAGAGAAATAACAGGAGAAAATGTCCTTTTCTAAAATTTTCCTTCCCTATAAAAAGCTTTTCTAAAAATTTCCTTCACTTTCTTATATGAACCAAAACACATCAATCATACAATATACTTCAATGAAGATGTGAAGTAAAGGTTGTCAAAATTATCAAAAGATGTTTCAATTCACGCCACATTGAAGAAGAATGAAGTTTGATTGTTATAAATTTTGGGTGAGTTACAATTTAGAGTAATTTAGAGTTATTGTATTTCATTAATGTATTTTAAGACTTTTTATTTACTTTAGGTTACAATTAGATAATGGTTAATTATGGCCATTAAGTATGAATGTTACAACTCTTGGAATGCCTTTAATAGTTTCATTTTGAGACTATATAAAGCCATATATGTTGTATTTGTAAGACTTGGAAAATATATTAAAAGAAGCATTTGTGCTTTTCTTTAGCCAATGACTAAGTTTCTTTGCAATTCTATATAAGTTTAGGTTGCATGTAGAATCATTCAAGCTCGACAAGATCAATCTTGCTTGTGGAGTGATTCGAATCTCAA
>NC_036657.1:5890439-5904207 GCF_002806865.2 Cucurbita pepo subsp. pepo | reverse complement strand
TCCACAAGCAAGATTGATCATGTCGAGCTTGAATGATTCTACATGCAATCTAAACTACATAGAATTGCAAAGAAACTTAGCCATTGGCTAAAGAAAAGCACAAATACTTCTTTTACTATATTTTCCAAGTCTGCTTACAAATCCAACATACATGGCTTTATATAGCCTCAAAAATCAAACCATTGAAGGCATTCCAAGAGTTGTAACATTCATACTTTATGGCCATAATTAGCCCTTATGTAAATGTAACCGAAATTAAATAAAAAGTCTTAAAATACAATAAATTGTAATCCACCCAAAATTAATAACAATCAAACTTCATTCTTCTTCAATGTGGCATGAATTGAAACATCTTTTGATAATTTTGACAACTTTTTCTTCACATCTTCATTGAAGTATATTGTATGATTGATGTCTCTTGGTTCATATCAGCCTTGTATTTGGTCTCCGTATTAAAACGAGAAACTGTCGATTGTTTCCTTGAACTCCATTAGATAAGATTGTCACAAAAGAAGATCACATAGCCTCAAGTGCTGCAATGGTCATCAGGATTTCCAGCCCAATCAGCATTTGAGAAGGCACTCAGCAAATCAGTGCTGGACTTTGTAAGATACAAGCCCATATCAATAGTGTCATGTAAATAACGGAGAATTCATTTGACCACCGCCCAATGTACAGAAGTTGGGGAGGACATGCACTAACACACTATGTTGACACAAAAAGGATATATCAGGACCAATGACACTCTGATAGCGAGTAGTATCCTCAGGCAAGAGCTTTTCACCACCATCCAATAACAACTTCTCACTAGGAAGCATAGGTGTGGGCACACCTTTGGAGGCAAGCATATTGGTTCTAGACAATAAATCTTGAATGTATTTATGTTGTGTTAGAACAAGTGTATTGAAAGTACGATATACTCAATCTCAAGAAAATAACTCAAAATATCAAGATCCTTGACAGCAAAATCATCCCGAAGCTGTGTAAGAAGTTTCTAAGTAGCCATAGAAGATGAGCTGATGATCATAATGTCATCAACATAGATGAGGATATACATCTGAATGCCCATCTTGTTAAAAATGAAAAAGAGAGACATCGGCCTTTGAAGGTATAAAACTAGGCACGCAGAGCTTTTTTGAGGCCATAAAACGACTTATTCAGCTTGTAGAGATAACTAGGATGTTGAGAATCCACAAATCTAGAGGCTGCTTGATATAAACATCTTCATTAAGAAAACCATGAAGAAAAGAATTTTGAATATCAATCTGCCGAATTAGCCCAACCTTGAGAAATAGCAAAAGATAATAAGAGTCGAATGGTAGTAATAAGCGCCTACAATGCTGGAATTTACAAAGCTAGAGGTTCTTCTAGAATCCTTGCATACATTCACAGAGAAAGCTAACTTAATGAATTGATTCTAACCAAGAGCTTGTTAGAAGATGAAAGACTCTTAAATCGAACTTAGAATCTATGATGGTTACTCTTAGATACCAAGACAATTCAATCCATAATTAGCTTGATCAAAACTAATTCAATGAATCGGTTTAAACATCAAACCTAAAGCAAGGTTTGAAAAAAAATAACACAAAAAAGGTATCAAGAAAACACAGAGGTTTTGTTTGTATTCAACATTTCATCCCCAAATATGAATATTACATGTCTTTAAATAGGCCCAAAAGATAACCATAACATAATAAATTTCAACCACCAACTACAAATCACTAATAAATACAAATCGAAGAAAATAAGGCATTCATAAATTGTCTTAATTGGTAATTCAACTACCAATGACAAGTCTTCTAATCACTTTCCAATGTCAGCCACTCCATTATTTTCTTGATTTGATACTGAATCTTCTTTGTATTGGTTCTTGTAATTGCTCGTTCAGTTACATGGAAGTGATCAGTTGTTGGATTCATATCAGGTAGTGGGCTTAACAACTGGACTAAAGGTATCATCATAATCAATGTCATACTATTGTTTAAACTCTTTAGCAACCAGGCGTGCTTTGTAGCGATCAATAGCCATCTGGCTTTTGGTTAAGTTTGAAAACTCATTTGCAATCAATAACATTAAGACCAGCACGATGAGGAACTAAGTGTCATGTCTTATTTTTTAGAAGGGCCTGAAATTCATTATTCATTGCTTGACGCGAGAGGGGATGCTCCATAGCAGTAATATGTGAAGTAGGTTCAGTGGCAGAAGACCGAACCATAAATTATGTTATTGTTCCATCTGTAAGCACCTTAGGTTTCTTGATATTGTGCTTCAATCAAGTACCATATGGATGAGTAGTAGCTGCAGGATCCACAATAGAGGGGAAAGTCGTACCAGCCATTCCGAGGGGAGCAGCCAATGCTACAACAGTTGGCTGATCCAAGGACGAGGATCCGACCAAGCATTGTGCAATAAAATCTGCAGGCACAGGATCCGAGGCCCCAATCATTGGCAGAACAACCAATGCCGATTCGCGCAACAGTGATGTAGAGGATTGCGCGGCAATCCCGAAACTAATCTTGGCACCATATTTTTTGCATTCAAAGAGTTAATAGGCACAAATATATGCATATGATCATTCTCCAAATTAGTACTGCTGTTACCCAAATCTAAGGTGCATAAATTAGGGGCATTGGGTGGAGCTCTTTTAAATGGAAAAACATTCTCATCATATATGACGTCTCTAGAAATATAGACACGAACAAAATCCGTGTCAAGACACTTATACCCTTTATGTAAAGAACTGTAGCCTAGAAAGACACATTCCCTGGATCGAAATGAGAGTTAGGAGCTAGAAAGGTTAGGCAAGTTTCAATAATATGATGATGCTTGCGTTCATCAGACCCATTTTATTGATGCATGTGATAGCACGAGACACGATGAGCAATTCCAAGGGAACAAAAGAATGTGTTATGGATTTTCTGATATTCCCCACCCTAATCAAACTTGATGCACTTGATTCTGTACGATCATGCATCAAATAGATCCATGAAAATTTACTGAAATCATCAATGAAGCTGATATAATCAATTCCAAAGATGAAGGAGCAGGGCCCAAAACATTCGAAAAAATCAAATCCAAAGGTGACGAAGACTTATGAAAAGTACTAGTGTATGGTAACTAATGACTTTTTGCTAACTGACACGCATTACAAACTGGCAAAAGAGATTCACTAGCACATGAAATATTATTGAGACACAAAATTGACTTTACTAATTGAGATGAAGGATGTCCAAGACGTGCATGCCACTGGGCGTGAGTAGTAGATCTGCTCACTAAGGCATGCTTGAGATCATCAACATTCGATGGCTTAATAAGATAGATACTAGACTCACACCTCCCATCTAGAAGATTTTTCCTCGACCGTTGGTCTGCTCCATTGCCGACTTGAACTTGTTCATCTCCATGATAGTGTTAACGCACAGCGAGACAATCCAGGTCACTGATGATATGATCAGTGGTGCCTGTGTCGCAATACCAATTTCGATCAATCTTGTAAGAGAAAGTAGTTGCTAGTGCCGCAGAAGGAGCAGAAGAAGGTATGACAGCAGTGAACGACAGTATGCCCCACAGCGAACGACAGTATGCTCCACTTTGGGGCAGATCTGGCAGGAAGGACGAGCAGAAAGGTCACGACGATCAGCACCAGGACGAGAGGGCGCACCATCTTGAGAACGGCCACGTCCAGGATCCCTACGCCCACGGTTCATCTGCTGACCACCAGCTGCAGGGTATCCCACGCCTCCTTGGATGTAGTAGTGGCAACCACATCGTGAAGAATCTCCTCAGACATGGAGGAGAGAAGGCCGCGACAACAGCAACGGTTGAGGAAGGGACTAGGTTTGCAGGTGTGGCAATGGTGCCATCGAGGTAGCCCATAAGCTTCGTACTTTGTAGGTAGGGGATGAGCTAGACACACCATATGATGAAGTTGTTTTTGGTGAGACGGATTGTGACAGCGTGGTGGAGAGGAATTGAGCCAAAGGTCGATGCCATGGTAGATGAGATCGTGTTGGAGATGGTGGATGGGGAGGAGGAAGAAGATATGTTAGACATTGTTAATGAATAAACCTTGGCTCTGATACCATGTTAGATCAACACAACTCTCCACAATGGAGTATTGTCCACTTTAAGCATAAGCTCTCATGGCTTTGCTTAGGGCTTCCCAAAAGGTCTCATACCAATGGAGATAGTACTTTTTGATTAACCCATAATCATTCCCTAAATTAGCCGAGGTGGGACTTTCATCCAACAATGGAGACCTATAAGTAGGTTCTAGTACCTTAAAAACATAAAATAGTGGTTCACAATCTATAACCAGCATAAGAGATACTCTAGGGCACATAGCGATCATTCAAAGCATAATTGTGTATAAACGAATTTCTAAACCCTCTAGCATGTATCTAAGGAAAATCATAAAAAAGATCATGTTCAACATAGTCAATACAAGGAATAAAAATCAATCCACGTATACTGGAAATCTCATAAACAAGTTAAGATTATTAGTGTTCTTGAACATGCAAACAGAAACTATAAAGCTATAATCTTTATTAAACCGTAAACTATATACATTTCTAGGTTTAGCTATCATGATACTAGGTCAATTAGATTCTTAATTATGATTTTTAATCATATGCTCCTCGAGTGAGTTTGAGTTTCTGATTCTCAGCCTTCCTGAAGTTTATTTCTAATCATATGCTCCTCAAGGTGTTAGAACAAAAAAATAGTTTTATGAGAACAAATCTAAACAAGGGTAAATATGTCAAAAAAAAAAAAAGATTGCAAATGTCATCAAATTTAGTGCTTTACCTCTTAACCCCGTTGGAGATCACTTTTAATGATCTTTCTTATTTCTTTCTAAAATTACTTCGATAGGTCCCAAATTGAGTGCAATTTCGATAAAAAATTTTGGTTAGAATCGGTCTAAAAAAAAGTTGAACCAGTCAAAATAATGGCTAAAGATCTGAAAATAAAAATTGTGTGATGTAGTAGGCTTAGAAGTTGCCACATCAACGTCTTCAACATTTTAGCTCTCAATTTTTTCATGAAACTTTTTGTCCTACGTACCATGGATCGAATGAAGAGAGCTCATTGGTTCTTACATAGTTTTAAAATCCAAACTCACTCTCAGTTTGGACAAGATAGGGTTTATCAAACCTTTAGTTGTTCAACAAAACACTCCCGGTTTACTCTAAAACTAAAGGTTTAAGATCCATAAAAAGACTCATCTTGTGTAAGTGGAATATTTTGGTCAAACTCATGAAATTTAAAACTCAAAAACTTACCGAAAGTCAACTTATGAGATCTTTACTTCTAGTGACTTTAAGCCTTCGTTTCCATCACCAAAGTTGTTCTTATTCTTGTTACGAAGTTGTATAAACAAGTCTGAAAGAGAATTGCTGGTATGAACCAAGAGACATCAATCATACAATATACTTCAATGAAGATCTGAAGAAAATATTGTTGAAATTATAAAAAGATGTTTCAATTCATGCCACATTGAAGAAGAATAAAGTTTGATTGTTACAAATTTTCGGTGGGTTACAGTTTAGAGTAATTTAGAGATATTGTATTTTAAGACATTTTATTTACTTTAGGTTACATTTACATAATGGCTAATTATGGTAATTAAGTATGAATGTTACAATTTTTAGAATATCTTTAATAGTTTCATTTTGAGGCTATATAAAGCCATGTATGTTGTATTTGTAAGGTAGACTTGGCAAATGTAGTAAAAGAAGCATTTGTGCTTTTCTTTAGCCAATGGCTAAGTTTCTTTGCAATTCTATGTAGTTTAGGTTGCATGTAAAATTATTCAAACTCGACATGATCAATCTTGCTTGTGGAGTGATTTGAATCTCAATCAAGTGTTCTTGCGTTGAGATTTTTGATCAACAAGAATCATTCAAGCTAGACATGATCGATCTTGCTTGTTGAGTGATTCGAATCTCAAACAATGTTCTTGTCTTGAGATATTCGATCAACAAGGTAATCCAAATCTTACTCCCCTTGTAGTGATTCCTTATCATATCATTTTGTATTAGAGCTTTAGGCTCAAGATCGGATATATGTTTCCTTTGCGTTTTTTTTTTTTCTCAATTTGATTTTTATTTATTTTTATCTTTTTAGTTTTTAATCGACCCAGAGTTCAAGTCGAATCTTTGCTCTATTTAAAATTTTGAGAGGTGAGAATGAAAGCTTCATTTGTGTAAATGTGTGTAAATGAGTGTAAAAAGAGTGGCCTAAAATTCCTTGAGTGTATACTCGTGAGAGAGTGTTGTGAGGTCCTTTGTATTTCCATAACTTATTTTTTGCAGGAAAGTTTCACAAATAGATTCGAGGACAAATCCTCTTGAAGAAATGGAGAATGGTATGAACCAAGAGACATCAATCATACAATATACTTCAATGAAGATCTGAAGAAAATATTGTTGAAATTATCAAAAGATGTTTCAAGTCATGCCACATTGAAGAAGAATGAAGTTTGATTGTTACAAATTTTGGGTGGGTTACAGTTTAGAGTAATTTAGAGTTATTGTATTTTAAGACATTTTATTTACTTTAGGTTACATTTACATAATGGCTAATTATGGTCATTAAGTATGAATGTTACAACTTTTGGAATGCCTTTAATAGTTTCATTTTGAGGCTATATGTATGTTGTATTTGTGAGGTAGACTTGGAAAATATAGTAAAAGAAGCATTTGTGCTTTTCTTTAGCCAATGGCTAAGTTTCTTTGCAATTCTATGTAGTTCAGGTTGCCTGTAGAATCATTCAAGCTCGACATGATCAATCTTGCTTGTGAAGTGATTCGAATCTCAATCAAGTGTTCTTGCGTTGAGATATTTGATCAACAAGAATCATTGAAGCTAGACATGATCGATCTTGCTTGTGGAGTGATTCGAATCTCAAACAATGTTCTTGCCTTGAGATATTCGATCAACAAGGTAATCTGAATCTTATTTCCCTTGTAGTGATTCCTTATCTTATCAATTGCTAGTAAACTTAATAGAATAAGTTACTAACTTATAGAATAACTAGGAAGAATTGTTAGTAGAATAAGTTACTAACTTATGGAGCAACTATAGGAGAATTGACTTGTCAAATTGTGGACCATGTTTTATGGTTGTGGACCAAGCTTTATGCTTTAATTAGGAAGATTGTTAGTGGTTTTTAACTTGAGGAGAAAGTTTAAGAAGCAAGTTAGAAATTTCTCCACTATAAATATTCATGAGAAGTATGCTTTGTTTTACAACACAACAACAAAAAAGAATTGAAAAGCGAAGTGCTTAAGATTAATTTGTTCCAAAAGCTCTCTCCCCTCAAGTTTTTCCTTTTCCTCTTTTACTTGTTTCGACATATCTCAATCGTGGGTGAAATCCAACATTTAGTATCAGAGCTAGGATGCCCAAACAAATGTTGTCACCAAACAAAGTCACCAGAGGAGAAGTGACAATGATAAAGAGCAGAAAGGAGGGGAGTGTAATGCTCCAGTACCCGTTACTCAAGAAGAGTAACTACACAACATCGATCAAGATGCGTGTCAACTTAATAGCACATAGTGTGTGGGACGCCATCGAGCATTGGTGACATTGAGTAGCGTAAGGACAAGATGGCTCTTGCCACCATCTACCAAGTAGTCTTGAAGGACGTTCTTCTCATGTTGGCAAGAAGGACTCGACAAAGGCAGCGTGGGAGATGCTGCAAACAATGCATATAGGTGTAGAACATGTCAAGGAATCAAAGGCGCAGACCTTGAAGAGTGAGTTCAAGGCTATCCTGAAGGACGGTGATGTTGTTTTGGCTGAGCAATTTTGATGAGGAAATTGTGGGAGGAAAAACAACCTATCGTTTGAAGAAGAAAAAATAGAAAAATCACTAGAGAGAGACAGACGTATTTCATATTCTGCTGAATACCGGACGATCTTTTTTTCATTCAATTGGATATTTAAATAACAATATATCCTAAAAATGGAAATAAGTGGCGACTTAATTAAAGTCAATCCACTCGACACGGATATTCCACTAACTTCAATTGTGCGGCTTTAACTAAAAATTAGAAATGATTTTAAAATTAAAACAGGGATTTATCTAACAATCTCCTCCTAAAGCCCTTGTGGTATATATCTACCTTAATAGCATAAATAGGAGCCAGAGTTCAGGATCAGTCATCTTGAGTCTTTCCTCTTACAGTTCACAACTCTTTCACTTCCAACTCTATCTTAATCTTGTTTGAATTCTGATTTTAGCTCTATGGCTTGGTGTCCCGACGACATGTCCTCTAGACTCCATGCCTTGTTCTTAGTGATGGACGCCATCTCTTCTTCGAGCTCGCGCGCCGCCAGTCCAAGTGGTTCACCTCCTCCTAGTAGGTATTCCATCCTCCGGTACCTGGCCAGCAGACTATCATCGTGATCGACATCCAGCGTCGAATCCGCAGTACGTGGTGTTGCAAACTCCATTGGTTCAGGGGGTGCAGTCGGAGTTGTGGTTGGGGTTGGCGACGGTGATGATTCCCGATGCAACTACTAGCGACGGTGACGAATCCGCAGGTGTGCCCGGTGCAACTACTAGCGACGGTGACAATTCCCGATGCTGTGCTCCTTCTTCTCTCGGCTCGGTGACAAGGAACTCCACCGTGAATTGATTTGGGTTTCGTCTGCCTCGGTCACATCGTTCTACTTCAAGAAGGTACTTTCGTCAAAGATGACGTCGCGCGACATGTGAGCTCGCCCCTCCGCAAGATCATAGAGCCTGTACGCCTTGCTCCGGGGTTCATAGCCAATGAAAATGACCTTCAACCCCCTAGGATCGAGCTTGGTGAGGTGGGGACGCGCGTCCTTCATGTATGCGACGCAGCCGAACACTCAAAGATGATGTACTACTGACTTCTTGTTGTACCAGGCCTCGTGTGGCGTCTTCCCGTCGAGGCTTCGCATTGGCAACCGATTGAGGAAGTAGATAGTCATCATTACCGTCTCTCCCCATAACCTCTCGGGCATCCCGATCGTCATCAGCAATGACCTTGCTGTCCCGACGATGGTCTGATTTTGGGACTCCACCACCCCGTTCTGTTGGACAGAGTAGGGCGCCGTTAGGTGTTGCTGTATGTCGAGCTCGTCGCAGTACTTACCGAAGCTTGCCGAGGTGAATGTGTCATCGCAGTACATGAAGCGGCATTTGTAATCGACCAACAGGAGGAAGAGGGTCTTGCCATCAGGGTTGCCAGCTTGATGGGCCCATAGATATCACCATGCACGAGCTCCAATGGCTCACCGACGCTGTATGATGCCTGAGATGGAAAGGGGGTGCGCCTCTATCTTGCTGATGAGACATCCGTCGCATAGCCTGTTCATGCCTAGTCGTGCATCACCTCCTCCTTGTGTAGTTTTTATAGGGCAGGAAAGCTCAGGTGCCCATACCTTGGGTGCCACCTCCAAGATACTTCTTCAGTCCTGGGCAAGAGGCTGACCGGTTGCTCTATCTCCAACTTCAGGATGTAAAAGCGGTTCGTTGTGCACCAAACTTGCAAGAGCAACCGTCGTTAATCATCGCAATCTTGAGTAGCCCGCGCTCAATGGAAATGTGGCAGCCAGCCTCATCGAGTTGACTTAGGCTCACAAGGTTAGCCTTGAGCCTCGGGATGAAGTAGACGCTAGTCAGCTTGCGGTGCTCGCCTCCCTTGCCGACGAACAGGATGGTGCCGCGCCCTTCGATCTCGACGATGGAGAATGTAGACCTGGACCCGGTCATATGGTTTGTAGCCCCTGTGTCGAGGACCCATCGTCGGTGTGCTCTTGCTACTCGCCTCTTTCACTAATTTGAGCGAACACTCGCTCCTCTTTCAGCTGAATTGGCTCCCCAGCCAGTGCCTTTGTTATGCCCAATTAGAGCTCTTCCTCGGGTTCGATGCTCACCGGAGCAGTTACGTCGTCGTCAATTACCTCCGTGGATTTGGAATCGGAATTGGGGACATCGGGTAGGACTGTTGCACTCACCATGAAAAGAGTCGGCTCTTCCTCCTCGGATCGACTCCTTCTTTTAATCCTCTTCTTTTCCACGTGCGCTTGTGAGATTTCCACTACTTCTTGCCTTCTTTACTATCGGTGGACCCGTTTCTCTTGTCGGAGTTGTTAGAGCTTCAGGCGTGCAAGCCGTTCCTCCTCAGTGAGGAGAAGACGACCCTGTTTGTCGATAGCTAAAGTGACATTCTTATTCCACTGCTCGTCATTGCGCAATCTTCCGGTCACCATGATCCGCATTGAAAAATCATCGACAGATTTCCCATCCTTAAAGCGAATCTCCAAGAGCTGCTTCCGCAGCTGCTCGATGTTGGATTCCCACACTCGCTTTGTTAGGTCGACGTTCTAACCAATTGAACTATTCAACTTGGCTTTTGATAGACTTGGCTTCTCCACAATAATATATCACCGGTAGATAAACCTTGCTCTGAAACCACTTGTTGTTTTGACTGAGCAATTTGACGAGGAAATTTTGGCAGGAAAAACAACCTATCGTTTGAAGAAGAAAAAATAGGAAAAACACAGGAGAGAGACAAACGTATTTCAGATTCTGCTGAATACCAGACGATCTTATTTTTCATTCAATTGGATATTTAAATAACAATATATCCTAAAAATGGGAAGGAGTGGGACTTAATTAAATCCAATCCAATTGACGTGGATATTCCACTAACTTCAATTGTGCCGCTTTAACTAAAAAGTAGTTAACTAAAAATTAGGAATGACTTTTAACCTAAAACAAGGATTTATCTAACAGGTGAGTCAATAAATGAATTTTCCATGAAGTTAACGATGATCGTCAGCGACATACGTTCATTAGGCGACATGGTGGAGGAGATCTCCGTCGTCAAGAAGTTCCTTCGAGTTGTTCCCCCAAGATTCATGCAAATTGTTACCTCCATCGAGCAATTTGGCGACCTCAAGAACATGTCAGTTGAGGAGGTCATTGGTTGTCTTAAGGTCCATGAGGAGAGACTTCGTGGCTATGAAGACAAAGAAAAGGAAAAAAAAACTTCTTACTCACACATGAGGAGTGGCTCGCACGGACGAAAAAGAATGATGCAGCTGACATTTTTTTTCAAGTACAAGAGGGCGGGGTAGCCATAACAAGGAAAACAAAGGTCGTGGACGTGGTCGCAGACATGGTCGTTACCGTGGTGGCAGAAGCGGCTGTGACAATACCTCAAAAATTCATGACATTGTCAGCCCTTGGAAGGACAAGAGAATGATCAAGTGTTACTTTGTGGAAAATATGGGCACTATACGGTAGAGTGCCGCAAGAAGAATCGAGATGAGGAGACAAATCTCACACTCATGCAAGATCAAAGCCCACACCGATGTTGGTTGAGAAGATGCCCAACTTGTTGATGCTCAATGAAGAAAAGATTATGGTGAAACTTCTCATAAAAGGAGAAGACGAGTAGAGACCACATGATCGAAGATTGAACAAAGTTCAAGGCGCTTGATGAGAAGCTCATTGGAAACGTGTTGTTTAGCGATGGATCAATTGTACCAATCCAAGGCAAAGGGTTCCATCTTGTTCCAGTGCAAAAATGGCGACAAATGTTTACTAACCAAGGTATACTGATATGAACCAAGACATCAATCATGCAATATAAATTTCAAGGAAAATGTGAAGAAAATATTGTCAAAATTATCAAAAGATGCGTCAATTCATGTCACATTAAAGAAGAAGCAAGTTTGATTGTTATAATTTGGGTGGATCATAATGGTGAGTTATGGTGTTTATTTAATGTATTTTAAGGCTTATTTACATATTAGTTAACTATAGCCATAATATCTATAGTTAACTAATTATGATAAAAAAAAATATAGTTACAACTCTTGGAATGACTCATGGAAGATTAAGGGTTTTTATTTTGCCATGATATCTATACAGATCTTTCCCTCTATAGCATCCGACAATGCGTTAGTACATTTAGCTCGACGAGCCTAGCCGAAGAAGTACGTATATGAGCCTGCCTTATCGGTCCATGTGCGCGTTCGTGGGTCGTGTGTGGGGAAGTACCACACATCCAACCCTACCTGGATTGGAAAGAGTTCAAGGTCATGCCATATTGTTTTTAAAGTATAGGCCCATCATGTATGTATGTGTTTGTTTTACCTAACCCCAACCGTGATGTTATTTACTTAGTATTTCTTAAAATACTCAAGCCACATAATACTTTTATATTTCACGTAAAGTTAAAGCGTTCCAACATGGATGACGGTGTAGTAGTATGCATTGTTTTTCTTGAGTAGTTTCATATGTTTTTCTTTAGTAGTTTCATATAAGTTTTCCCCATTAATAAAGGCTTTTGCATGTAGTGAGACACTTAATGCCACTAAAAAGCTTTAAATAGTTGCTAGTTGATATTTAATTTAACTTAAACCTGCATATTTGATGTCGTTGAGGAATAATTGAGGGTTCATTCAGTTTTTATTATTAATTTCCAAACGTGATAATTAGAAAATGGAAAATATGTGGGCAAATATGATGAAACAAAAATATGGTGCAACATAAACGGTCTCTATCGTTGTCTGGTTTAAACAACTTGGTCCAAACGGTTCTGTTTCCAGCAATTTATGAGCTGTCCATCTCATGTTCTTGAAACTACTATTTGTTTTTCTTTCTTATTGTACGTTCATGTAATTCAAAATACATGTTTTCATTTATATTTCTAACTTTTATCGGCTACAATGTAAACATAAACACAGCTATCATAACTTCGATTCTGTGAACTCATGGATGTCATCATCTATGTACGAATGTCTTACATTTACCGGAACGGAAATAACACATGACTTGAGTATTTAAAAATACTCAATAATTAACTCCACTATTGGGGTCGAGAAATGTAAACGTATGCACCTATTCTTTTATTATCATCATGACCTTAGTCAAACTTTATAGTTCTGGGCGATTGGATGTGAATTACTTCTCTATACATGGCCCATGTGTGTATATGTACCTCTAAACCTTGCATTCGACTAGCATACACTCACACTGTCAGAAAAGTTGTAGAGGGAAAGGAACATGCATAATATTATAGTGGGAAAGGAGCACGCATAACAAGGTCGTCACTTTTTTTCTTTCTTTGTTTTCTCTCATCCTTTGCCCCTCACTTTTCTCTTTTTTTTTCACTCTTATCTCTCTCTTTTACCTTAGTTTCTTCTCTCCACCGTGGTTCTTCACATTCTTTTCTTTTCTTCTTTAATTTCAATTGGTCACAATGTACTTCATATGGAGACAATAAAGTAAAGTAAATTTTTTCCCACACAAAGTAAAAGTATACTTGTTCATCAAACCATCAAATGTTACCTTTCTATCATATTGCCAAGGTTGGCCGAACAAGATGTCCCCTGCATGCATTGGTACGACATCACAAAGAACTTCATCTTTATATCTTCCAAGAGTAAAAGAAATAAGAGCTTGGGAGTTCACCTTAATTTCTTCATTGTTTATCAACCATTGAAGTTTGTACGGTTTTGGATGTGGATGGACAAAAAGTTGAAGTCTTTTTACAAGGAAGTTGCTTACCACATTTGTGCAACTTCCACTATCAATCACCAAGCTGCATGGGTTTCCTTTGATCAAACATCTTGTGTGGAACAAGTTTTCCCTTTGATCTTCAAATTTCTCTTCCTTGATTTGAACATTGAGTACCCTTCTTGTGATCAAAGATATGGAATTACCTTCTTCAACATACTCATCATCATATGCTGCGATTTCTTCCACAAGCTGTGA
>NC_036657.1:5840050-5888500 GCF_002806865.2 Cucurbita pepo subsp. pepo | reverse complement strand
TATATGCATAAAGTATGTCATATAGATTTAAAATCCCACCATAGGCTAAGCATGTTTCATGCATTCCAAGTATGTTATAAGTGTTATAATGTATAGTATGCATGTTTAGGGTTCCATGAGTGATAGATATAAATTGTTATATTATTGCATGGAATGGATGATTATATAATTGTTATATAAAGCATGTTAGATGCATGTTATAGGTTATTTTCAACGTCATAAAACGAGATAGACGTTAAAATCTATAATAAAGATAAGTGCATGCTCACTTAGGGTTAAGAACCGAGCATGATCAATTTTAATAGTTAAAATAGGCCGATGTCTTACAAAATTGCGGTTACAAGAAAGCTCACCTGGCACGATCTTGTCTAAGGCTGGAGGTACTTAAGTTGACGGTTTACGGAACACCTACTACCTGGAGATCGGACCAATACTTGAGCTTAGTTAGCCCAGTTTTATGAGCATGCTTAAGTGATATAAGTTTTAGAAAAATCACCTAGACTTAAGTTATATTTAATTAGCCGGAATATACCTAAGTAATAAGTCTACCTAACCGTCTAAAATACTTAGTGGGAGGAAAAAGATATATGAGATACATCGTTTTCCTTTTACGCTCTCTGGAAAATTCACACCGTGAGATTCATGCTTGGCCTCGTGTCGCCCTGGGAACGTCCTCCATTCGAAGGTATTTGCATGAGTCAATAACAAGGTGAATAGAGAAAGTATTTATAGTAAGTGAGAGAAAGAAGTATATCAAACACGTCCTATGGTCTCCACCACTAGGTTGCACCGTGAGATTCCCATGTTCCACCTGCATGTTGCCCTAGTGCAACTACCCATTCGGAGGGTCGTAACATGGGAGTCGAAACAACGCAAACTTCAGAAATGGATAGGATTTCTTAGGTTCGTTCCCAACTTTGGCTTTTTCATTCGATAGCATTGTTGGGACCGATCTCTGAGGTCTGAAAATGGCGGGTCACACTTATGAAGAATTACTAAGAGTTAGTATATTCTTGACCAAAATAGCGATAACTAAAAACACTATAGGAACCAGAGTTATTCTGGGATTAGTGTTTAAGTCAAGAATGTCTTATAAAAGTTCAAAGTAACAAAACACTCTAATATAACCTAAGGGCGACAATGAAAATATAAATGCAACTATCCTAGCTTCGATTCTATAGCCTTCACAACGATGTCATCATCCGTACAGAGACACCTTACCTTTACTTGAAAAATAAGAATAGCACATGTCTGGAGATTTTAAGAAGTAGTGAGCAATATTGGGGTTATGAAGTGCAATCACATGCAATCATGATTGGGACATATCTTTTCATCAATATTGGGGTTTTTCTCTCACTTTTCAATCTTGACCAAATTATATGTGCAATACTTATCTACACACGGTCCATACATGCACACATGGACCCTAAGGCAGGCTTGTATACATACCCCTAGACTTGGCCTTCAACTAACGTACACTCATGCTGTCAAAAAAGCTACAAAAAGAAAGGAGCACATTAATATCCTAGTGTACATAATATCTAGTGTATATGTTTGTCTTAACCATAATAGAGAAGTATCATGATCTACACGATATACAAAATACATGAGGTTCCCATATGTTTAAATCATGGTATATATGTATGATGCAAGTCATACCTCCGTTCTTTTCATAAACATAACTTTTTTGAATCACATATGTGGCTTAACGTCTCATAAACTTAGAGTTAATATGCTTACATAGTATGCTTGGCATAACATAGAGGTTTCATGCTCATAAACCTAGAGTGAATATGCTTACATAGTATGCTTGGTATAACATAGAGGTTTCATGCATGATGCAACATTGAGTTCACAAGATTCATAACATAACATAATCATCTCATGATATAAATTATAGCATAGCATGAACATAAGATAATACACAAATTATATCATAGCATGAACATAACATAATACACGTCAACAATCACAAAACACAAAACATATTCAACTTGAGTTTTAAAGCTTACTTTTAACGAAAATTTCTAGGTTCAACTTCATGTAGTTCGATTTCACCTATTTTATCTCATCAAGTCAGAAAATTGAGCTTAAAATCTAATCATGGAGCTAATAGAACTTAATTACTTATAACAATCATAAATAATTATGAATGATCAAATATTACAAGAACAAATTTTCTGCATTCATTAGATCAATAATACTTTAGGAGCAGTCCAAAACGGGTAAAATTAGCTAAAAGGGCAAAGTTTGGCCGAATAGAAGCCATCGTGTTGAAGACAACCACTTACACGAGTTAACGACTTGGAACAACTGTTATCGATGCAGGAACAACTGTTATCGACTGCGTCGATTTTGCTAGAAAAATACTCGCAAAAGTCGCATAAATTGGCTTCATTCTCTCTACATGGTTTATCCCATTAAATGTGTATCCTGAAATCAATGTTGTGCGTGCTACAATATCAATTTGACCTTTCCACATCCTTGCATTTGAAGTATATATCAAGTAAAGAACTTTTCCAAAACACATTCAAACTACATGTATTACTTACTACGTAACCATGAATTTCCTTCCAATGTTTGACACTAAGAAACTCAATGACACATTCTCAACTTGCAAAAGTGATCGAGTTGGGCTTCATTCTTGCATATTGATACTCACCAAACAAACAAATGCTAGCCACACTCATCAACCCATTTCTGTACATATTCATAAATTATTCTACTTCAACTCACCAAGTCATTTTGGGGCATTATAACAAACAACTTGTTGTTGTAGCTTGTGGGCATCCACATTTTGATTATATTAACAATATATTAGTCACTCAAGAATCCAACTTCAACTCATCCGTCGAGTTGAAGGTCTTAAAAGATGCTCTATGGTATACTTTGTCGAAAAGAAGAATTACTTAGGATTATTAGAGTCCTACGTTAAATAATTAAGGGAATATCATGAGTATATAAGTAAAGAGCAATATCTCAATAGGTTCAGGTCTTTTCGGAAAACAAAAGTAAAGTCATGAGATGTTAAATTCAAAATGAACAATATCATCTTAATGTGAATGTCCATTATATCTACCTGTTCACACATTTTGTTCGTTTAAAAAATTAAATATAAAAAACCATAAAAGTTAACATCCAAAGTAAGTTCGTATCAAAAATAAAATTTAGATCCCAATAGAAAACACCCAAAACTCTAAACAAATAACATGTAAATTCAGAAAATATGGTAAACATAATACAAATTAACCTAAATTTTATTATAATACTTTGAGTGCTCACCGTTCACTCCCTTAATTTGAAGAAATGCAACGTTGCGTGTATGCTTTTTCCAAAAAAAACGTGTTCGCAAACACAGAATATTCCATGTGTATACATTGAACACAATAATCTAAAACAAACACAAATCTTAATTACTAATATGCATACATCGAACCCACACAATATCTTTAATGTGTATCATTAGCTAATGTGAAACACATGCATTCTTTAATAAACAAATAAAAATAAAGTTTATGAGTTTGCTCAATTATATAACTTTAAATAAACGTCTCATTATCAAGTTGCAACAAAAATATATGTCGATATCATTAATGATCGTTGAAAATTTATAAAGATTATCAAACATTTTATAAAATAGTCTCTATGAACGTACTCATATTAACCAACCTAATTTAAAATATCAAATTCAAACTTTAACATGTTTATGTCTTTTTAAAGAAATAAGAAATAAGAATAGTTATAAAAATGTGTTACCAAACTAACCATAAAACTCCAAAGATTAAAATATAAAGTAACCTTATCTTACATATTTTTCATTACCTTTATTTGTGTTCCCAAAAAAAATAAATAAATAAATAAATAAAGGTTGAAAAAATAAAATGAAACTTTCACCATACTTAGATAAAAAATAGCGACAATGGTGTTCTTGAAAAAACATCATTAAATATAATCCTTTAACTATTTCAGAATATTTTATTATTAATATAATATTTACATTAGTTAATACAGATATTTCTTTATATCTCATATATTAATTTAATCTTATATCATTTTGAATCAAGAAAATAAACAAATATAAATGTTAATCAAATATTGAGATTAAATATTAGTAATTACACTATGAGCCTCCAAAATTTAAAAAGTTTTGATCCTACTTCTAATTTGATCGAGTTGTTAATAGTATGTATTAAAATGGGTAGAAAGTTTTTAATGATACTATTAAAAGTTGAACAAATACAAAGTATCGGTGGGTTATGATAATGAGTGATCAGGTCGAAGATGAGACACGATATGAAAAGTTAGGTAGGAAGATTTGGTTTTATGTGTAGAAGTGTTTGGTTTGGTAGCTTTGTCATGAAAACAAAACATGAACTAGCCTTAGATTACCACTAACCTAGTTTACAAGTATTCAATCATATGAAACAACTAACGAAGTTAAATTAATAACTACATTAGATGAGTTTTATAATGAATATATTTCTTATTTCTATCTCAAATTTATACAAATATTTGTCGGAGACTGTTTTGCTACTGAAATAGAGTGGCTACTGTATGCATGACGTGACCCTTTTATGCAGAAACATTCATTTAAAATAATTCATAAAACGATGTCATAGACTTAAACATTCACATTACAACCCTTAAAACAGAACAACAAACATGAATTAATGTGAAATATAAATAAATCAAATCAAATATGAGATTAAAATGATGCCCTTAAGAGTTACGAAATAAATAAAATGTAACTATTCTAACACAAATTTCATGGTCTTCAATGCGACACACTACCGTCATCTGTAGGGGTATCCTGCCTTTACCTAAAATACAAGAATAGCACAAAACTTGAGTATTATGAGAAATATTAAGTAAGTGACCTTTCTATTGGGGGTGGGGAATGCAAACACATACAAAATTATTAGACCTATCATTTAAAATCGTCTTTTCGTAGGCGACTTTTCAGTCTGGGCAAATTGAATGTGTAGTACTTCCCTACTCATCATCCACACATGTGAGCATGGACCCACCAAGTGGGCTCGCTTCTTTGAGTTGTTGTCGGGACACCCAGAAGGAATAGCGACCGCCATAGCATCATGGTAAGCATGATGGTCATTCACGTCTCATAGTGTACGCATTCATACTCATCATAAAAGAAAATTATCTCGATGCATGTGAACATACAATTATACATGATGTCCCCATATTTTCATCATTGCTAAGAGAACCCCACTCTTTAATCACATATGATATGCATACATAAACTCGCATAAATCGTTTCATTCATAACATAAATTTCAAATCATGGCATTGGGGTTATGCATCTCATAACATAACATAGCTTATTGTAACATTGCATGATATTTCATTTATATCATAATATTATTTGGCATATCATATAGCGACAAATAACATAACATTACATATGAAAATGTATCATACAAATGACACATTCGTTATAACGGTGTAAAAATCTCTTTCTAAAAAATCCATTTTAAAAACTTTGAGTAGAAGCTTAAAAGGAAAAGCTTAAACAAGAGAACAAACAATACCTATTAGCGATGGGCTTAAGATGTTACTGTTGAATTTATTTTTTCTTTCATACATTATGTGATACGGAATCCGTTTTTATTATTACAAGCTCTTAATTATGAGAATGTGACAAAAAACAGGAGGAAGTGGAGGATAGTAATAAGGGAATGATGTCGGCAGGCAAAGACAACAACCCTACCCTACACAACAATTCAACAAAAGTCACAATCGAACGCAAAATGGACACGAAAAAACAAAAAGTAAAGAGACAAACACGTGCATGTTTTGCTTCTTTCCTTTTTTGTTGTATTATCTGACAATTTGGCGCCGCAATTTGGGATGGAGCAATGGGAGCTATTTATGGATTGGCCAACTTGGTCGTTTTAATTTGGATTCGTTGGGGGAATTTTGTCATTGTTGTTTGTGTTCAACGAATCTTGTCCCTCTACATCATAAACACCTTCCACATAATTCCAAATTAATGCTTAGCCAAATGGATATATGATATTGTGCCAAACTTTTTCCTACTTTATATTCATATTTAACTACTTCTTGTATTATGGTTGTATGGAAATGGTTGTAAATGAAGAGGGAGGTGGTGACAGCTGAAAATTTAAATTGTAAGTTTAAAAAAGAGGTAGTAGCAGTTGGTCGTATGCTGTGGCTAGCGGCCTCCATAGTAAAAAGAATACACATAAAAGGATAGAGGATTGATAGAGGAAGGAGATGGGTCGGCCACCTACTCGAATTCGTTCATCACTTCGATAGATCTTGGGACGATTGGATAGTGACATACGCATGTGCCACAAGGTAGCTCGCTTAGACCACAGGGTCTAGAGGTGGTGGAGAGTTGACACCATGTCATCCCTTAAGGTACATTTTCAGACATTTCCAATCATTTTTGGGTAGACGTCATTATTAACTAAGGGAGAGAAAACCAATGGAATAAAAAAATTTAAAATAAAAGATAAATAATAGGAGAAAATGTCCTTTTTTAAAAAATTTCCTTCCCTCTTTATAGCATATTTTAAACCTAAACCTAAACCCATCTTCTTCTTATTGTTTTTCATTATCTTCATATTGTCCTCGGACAACACTAGACGTTGCTCATCTACTGAATCCATGCACATATCTAGGTAAATTTATTTTAGTTCCACTATTATAATGGCTTATTCATCACCTTCCTCATATATTTTCTTACAAATACCTATTTTTGCACCCAAAAAATTTAATGCTAATATACTATGCAAGCCCATAACTAATCATGAAGATTAGGAGTTGACCTTGCCAAGAAGAGGATTGGGTGGGCCGGGATCGTCGCCGCCAAACTGCAGCTCAAAGTGTGGGAGCTGCACGCCCTGCACTACTGTTCTTGTGTCGGTGCTGCCGGGACCTCCAGGCATCGATGATGATTTCCCGGAAGTCTGGAGATGCAAATGTGGGAACAAGCTCTACATGCCCTGATCGAAAAAGGCTTGCCCCCCGAGCATGTATGCTCTTATATGTTACTTATCTACCGATGAACCAAAGTAGACGAAGTGGGTCTGTTTCATTCATACCCCTGTCATAAATCATGTATAAGAGAATAAGATTATTACCTAAACAAAAAAACACAATGATTATATACTCATATTTTATCATATATCTAAGTACAGATCACTCACTAACGACTCGATCCCGACCAAAAATCTATAATTACTCGTGGAAAAGTTTTCTATTTTTTTTAGATACACAAAACATAATGTGATTGAGATGATGACGTGGATGAATTGTAGACTTAGAAATCTTACTTAGTTTCGAGTTTAAAATAATATATTTTATGAATTTAAAATAATATAAAATATGAAATGTTTTTATAAAATATAATACGGTAGTAACATCCGTGAATTGAGCTCCACGTGAATGTTATATTCTATAATATGTCTTTTATCATATTCTATATTGAATTTATACCAAAAGTGCTAATGTTGAGTACATGTTAATGTGTATATTTTAATGCATGATATATATTTATCATAATGTATATCGAGTTTTATGGAAAAAGTATTGATATTTGTATCATATATATTTAAGTACACATTATTCCGTACATTATATCCCGTAGTATATAATTTATTATTATAATATATGTGCAAAGATCACAAGATGATTAGTAAAATACATCACACAAATGAATACATTGAAAAAAGAAACAAAAAAAAGGGGATAAAAATTGAAAACAATTAAAAAAGAATTATGGGTGGGAGGGATAATCTAGTGGATTATGGCAAGAAAAATTAAAGGAAAGAATAGATAGTTGTAAAAAAAAAATTAAAAATTCTTTAACGGCCAATATCATACAGAAATTTCTTGCACACCCATCATTTTCATTGAAACCATAATGAAAGCATCGCTATTTCGAATAGGTTAGGTTGGTGCCGATGAGGTCTAAGCATTTTTTGAAGGAAGAAAGCGCCGATGGTCCCTGGGAGAGAAGTCGAAGAAGGAGGGCTCGTGGTTCTCAGCAACATGTGAAGAAAAGAAGGCAAAATTGCGAGGGATGTTGAAGAAGAAGTGGTTTGACCCAAGCATTTGACCCGCGAACCGCCACCTTGACCTGACCTACTTGGCTTCTTACTCGAGCGCTTGACCAACCCGCTAAGCGATTCAGTTCTTCTACCCAAATCATACCTGATTCACTGATCTGAACCGCTTAGCTAACTCAACCCATTTGGTAAGACCCGAACCTCAATTTCAACAGTTGTAATATTTTTTCTTAACGTATGACCTAATTGAAGATTTGTTTTAAAATTTATAAACTCTTGAAGACCTGAAACAAACTTAGGAAGTCAACAAATAAGTAAGTAGCCACGTGGATCATTTTAAATAATACTTAGAGGGGTTGATTAGGACAATTGACAAAATTTATTAGGAAACATGTTTACTTAATTAGTCAAGTTGTATATTCATGAGGAAGCCCGATGACAAACATAGTTAATCAAGTTGGATATTTATTTGGAACCATGATGACAAACCTAGTTAATTCAGTTGGATATTTATTTGGCAGCATGGTAACGAGTCTATTTGATCTACTTGTATATTTATTAGAAAATTTGATGACAAATCTAATTAATTAGGTTGCATATAGTTAAGTCTAGAAACCTTTACGTGTTTTGGTTTAACGTGATAATATGTTTAAAGCTTCTACTTGCATGATGTAAACTTTGATTAGTCTCACTTTATGAAGACTCTAGCATATCTCGTATGTTTATAAACCTGTTAATTGAGTATGTTGGATATTGTCATATGTATGTATTATGCACGGTAGTTGTTATAGGAATTATGTACCCCTTGTATGCTCAGATATGATATTAGATATATGTTATGTGTCTTAGAGAAAATAGATATGAATATGCATGAACATAAGCGGTTATTACATATTCCCTTCATTTTAGAACCCACATTAGGTCCCACAAATATTTTTGGGTGACTAGGCAATCAGGTAGGGATGGTGGGGACACAACCTCAATTTTGAACTTTCTTAGTATGGTTAGGATCTAATTGGTAAAGTTTGAAAGTGATTAGAACATGTTTGGAGGCTAAATCAAGGATTAGGGTGTCAAATGACTAAAATGCCCCTAAGACTCCTTGTGATAATTCAAGGCTTATACATGCTCCAAATGACTTAATAATTTTTATGAGGCCTATTCCTAAGGACATAAAGATAGGTTCAAGATTTCAAGTTGATTAGAGCAAGTTTGGAACCTAAACCAAGTTAGGACCTAAGAAACGCTTTAAGAAAATACCTCAAGTAACTATTACCGAAGATTCAAGACTCTTCTAGAATGGTCTAAAGAACACATGGCTTCATGACATTTTGAATGACTCATGCGCGCTATTGTGAATGATAGATAACTATAGAGCTTGAGAATGCATGTTACTACATATGCTTCAAGAAATTAAGAACCCTAGAAATTTATAAAATGAGAACCAAGAATAATACCACACAAGCTCTACACTCACTAAAATAAGAAGAATGCTAGGTACCACTCAAGAATTAGGGACCAAGATCCTCAAACTCAAAAACTCAAGGAACTCCTAAACCTCCTACGGTAAAACATGTTCATGGCTCAGACTATGTCGTTTGGAACGTAAGAAGTCTTGGATGTAGAGTTTCAGACTACACTGCTTGGACGTATGAAGCCTTGAGTGTAGGTATTCAAACTACGTCACTTGGAACGTATGAAGACTTGGGCATAGATATTCAGACATATCACAAGGAACGCATGAAGTCCTGGGTGCAGGATCCGACTACATCACTTGAAACGTAAGAAGCCTTGGATGTAGGTTTTCAAACTACGCTACTTGGAACGTAAGAAGCCTTAAGCGTAGGTATTCAAACTATGCTGCTTGGAACGCATGAAGCCTTGGGTATAGGTTTTTAGACCGCGTCGCAGGGAACGTATTAAGTCCTGGATGCAGATTCAGACTACGTCGCTTGGAATGCATGAAGCCTTGAACGTAGGTACATATTATGTTGCTTGAAACGTATGAAGCCTTGGATACAGTTTGTCAGGGTTCATGACTTGTACCGTAAATCTTAGGGGGAGTGTCTTGGAGAACAAACCAAGAACAAAACAAGAATAAAACAAGAGCCTAAAAAGTAACCAAGTACAAGACAACGATCATGAACTAGAACATTAATCAACATCCAAGTTTTGAAGACAAGAAACTAGAACCATAGTACTAATCCCTTAGATCTAAACCAAGGTTGAGACCTCATAATCCAAGAACGAAGGTCCTTAGGATAGATCATGATAAGAACTCACAAGTGAAGGACAGAACCAAAAGGGCCTAAGTACTTGCAACAAGAATCAGAACAAGATAAGTGGTACCTAAGCATATCAAAGACATGAATAAGAACCTACAAGTAAGCTACTTACTAAGTCTTTCTACTTACTCCATGTTTTCTCAAGTAAATAAGGAGCTAGTTGAGGACGAGAGTGGACTCTAGAGCAGGTGACATAGACAAGCCTCAACCGTCGTCTTCAACCCCATTTATTTTTAAATATTTTGTGTTTGTTCCTTATTTTTTATTTTTAACTATTTATGTATGAACTCTATTTTGATATAATGTAAATATATTATACATTATTGTTTTAAGTTCTCTTTGTTTTATTTCACAAAAAAATTACCCATCTTTTTATACCAACGAGTCAAACCCCAAAGTCAAAGTTGCATCGCGTCCGTGCCTTATCGTTTCTTTCTCCTCCTCCCTAGTTTTTGCCGTAAGAGAACTACTCATAAAAGTGTAGGTAACTTAACGAGGTCAAAGATGCAAAGAGAGCCTACAAAGAGGATGGTTACTAAGTATTTTTATACTCACCTCTTTTTTCATTTCTTTTTCAATTGTTAAAATGAAAATGGATGAAAAGAGGGTATGAAATGATTGATGTTTGGGGAAAGTGTAAATGTGAAAGTAGATGAATTACAAAGTCATAGAAAGCCACAATGAAGACTATAGAAAGTTAGGCACAAAACAAGGGAAACTATAATTGTTATCTCAAATCTATTTTCCAAGGATGATTCGATGGGAACGTTTTAAAGGCAGAGTGGACTTACAATTTCTAAACCCATATTTTTTTCAAGCTTTCAACCTATATTGTTCATAAAGTTTTACCGCGTCATTTAATAAAGTTTACGTCAATTTTTTGTTACCCTCCAAAGTTGTGGATTTTCAAAGTCTTCCATATATTAATTCTACTTGTCTTCACATAATAATAATAATATATTATTCATTTATCTTCTTCTTTATTCTTATTTTTGTTTTTCACATGTTAATCTGATTTAATTACACTATTAGTATGAGAAATAAAATAAATAATTGAATATATTGGTAATTTTCTTTTCAACAAGCTATGCTTCAATTTGTTATTATTATTATTATTATTTATTTTTATATTACTTTGTAATTTCATTAAAAAGAGGAGAAATTTTGGTTCATGAACCTGGTAAAGGAACCAAAGATATTTATCACATGGGGTAATTATAAATGTGAAACATTGTTAAATGAATAAATAATTACAAAGTATTTAAATAAAATTAACAAAGTTTTGGGTATTCAACCATTCAATTTCATTGGTTAAAATTATTTTAATAATTTAACTTAAATAAACTAACTATATCCAAAATTTTGTTAATTATATATCGTACTATTATAATTTATTAGTCACATAAAAAAATAATTTGGGATGGTTAAAAAAAACACAAACATTCAAAATATGATCCGTCCAACCTATATTATTTAGGTTGAGTTGTAAATTTATTTAAATTGATTGGGTTCAAATAAGTGAAAATTTTATAAATCGAGTACAACTCAAATTTATTGTAAATTTTAAATTTTTTTTTTTTTAAAGATACAAATTATATATATATATATATATATATATATATATATATATATATTAAATTTATTTTTATTTTATTTTATTATTTATTCTTTCTAAGAAGATAATTTTTTAAAATATATATTGGAGTTGAGTTATAATTTTTTATTAAATATTTGAAAATAAATAATTTTAATCCATGAAAAAGTAATTTTTCAAGAATTAAATTTTTTTATTAAATGTATTAAAAATAAGTAAATAGATATTTTATGGACTATTATTTTACTTTTATTAAAACAAATTAAACAAGTGATTTGAACCGACATAATCCATCTAATTCAAAAAATTTATAATTGGATTGAATTTTATTTATTATTTAATAGGGACCATTTGAGTTAAAAAATTTAAAACCAAATATTTAAATTAAGTCTAAAAATACCGAACCCAATCAAATTTACAAACGAAAAAATTTGATATAAATTT
This sequence comes from Cucurbita pepo subsp. pepo, assembly GCF_002806865.2. Classification (NCBI taxonomy): domain Eukaryota; kingdom Viridiplantae; phylum Streptophyta; class Magnoliopsida; order Cucurbitales; family Cucurbitaceae; genus Cucurbita; species Cucurbita pepo. The sequence continues at coordinate 5,876,123 of NC_036657.1, read as the reverse complement.
TAATAAATTTAGAGTGAAAATGGAAATTACGGAAATTGTTTCCAATAAAGTAAAATGAAATAGGGTTGAAATAAAAAAGACCAAAAAGTGAACTGAAGTGACATGTGTTGATGGGTGAGGTGCATGGAACGCCATTTTTGTAACATGCAAAGCCCCATCGATATCTGTTCTCTGCTCTTCTCTGGGTCTCTGATTACATGCAATACTCATTAATATTCCTTCTCTTCTCTTTTTTCACTCTCATTTTTCACTCTATCCTACTCTATCCTACCAACTCAGTAATTCATATTCCCCTCTCTTCAACCTAACTCAAATGGTACCTACTCGATTAAGAACGATTCTCTGATATCATATTATAAACAAGAAACAGAAGTGGGATCGAAAATTCTCTATTCTGATCTTTGTCACTTTTTTTCTATTCCTCCTCTTCTCCTATGTTAGGAATGATGCTCAATTAGAGACAATCGCTATAGACTTTAAGATGTGAACTTAAAAGAATGATATATCTTCGATGATAGAAGTGGTCTATGATGTTTGGGAATTGATTACAAGCAAGGACTTCATGATTAATGTTTTTGAATGGTTTTAGGACTTACGTTTGTGTGGGCATACTAATAGTGTGATGAGGTATACGACTCTATAAAATCGCTACTACATGCATGACATGATTATAAGTGCAGAAACATTCATTTAAAATATTTCATAAACGATATCATAAACTTAAACGAATGCTTGAACCCAAAGAATATTGGTAAAAAAATATTGGTTGGTCTCCTTATTTGAATGCTTGAAGCGTATGTATTTTTTTTTAATGTAAGGGCTACTATCAAACACAATTTAGAAACAATGAAAACAAGAAATACAACTTAATTCGAAGGTAAAAGAATTACAATAAAAAATGAGATCTTTAATAAAACAAAGTATGTCTCCCCTTGATCGAGGCTCGACTCCTTTTCTTTTGGAGTTCTTTGTTTGACATTTGAGAATTTACTAATCTATCGGCACGACTAAGTTTAAGACATGACTCTGATACCATATTAGATAAACATGACTCTCCGGAATGATATTGTCCACTTTGAGCATAAGCTCTCATGACTTTGTTTTGAGCTCCCAAGAGGCTTCATACTAATGGAGAGAGTATTCTTTAATTATAAATCGATGATGGTTCCCTTAACTAGAGGACGTGGGACTTTTATCATCCAACCATTAGTAGCACAAATTTAAAAATTTAAAAGGCCATATACTAAATTTATAATTTTATTTTCGTATAAATATAAGTTTAAATGCAATGACATATAATATTGTGTTGGATGAAGTAATTTAATTACAATGTTATAAAAAGATATAAAAAATGAAAAAACTTTGGGCAGTGGTTTTCACGAGCATGAACATGCCCTCTCTACCCAACCAACAAACGTGTCAAATTCAAAGAGTATACAAAAAAGGCAATAACTTTATGAACCTACTCCCCCAACATGGATTCATCCCTGACACGAACCAAATAATAGAAAGCAATTCTGATAATGTTGCAAGCATGGGTGTGCCCACTTAGTCACATTTGCACCGCTCAATTAGCCTTTTGAAATGGTTTTGAGTTTGTATTTAATTCGGTACTCCCAACCTTTATTGGTATAGGTATTGACTTCAATTTTTTTAAGTCTTTCTCAAGACTTCACTCTCATTCAAATATGATATCGGTTTATTCATATATCTCTTCTTTACTCTAGTGTCACATGCCCACCAGCTTCGGCTTTTGTTTATTTTCAAGCTACATCCAATTGGGAGAGCTATGATTCTTATATCATTTGTAACGCCTCATGCGTAAGATTCAAAATTCGGAATCAGTACTTGATGGTTTTTGTATTTACCTATCGCGACGAGATCCTAACCTTAAGATTACTCTCTTTCGAATGTGGTTTCGTTTCATTTATGTACCTCTTTCTTTTTCAGATGTAACAACAACCTTCGTCAATTATTACAACTTGGTTAAGAAAATACTCAATATCCTTGTGGATCGTGAACTCCTAGACCTTCGAACTTAACCGTGTGGATCCAGAGTGAAGCTTGTGGATGTCTATAGTGAAGCTTCCTAGACACAAGCTTGTGGATACCGAAACTTGTGTCTAGAGAAAATACTCTAGGAAGTTCGGCCTTCTCGGGTGCCTCGAAGTTTCATAATCGAACTTCCTAGAGTCTAGAGTAAAAGCTTGTAGATACCTATTGGATTAAGGATGGGATGAGAGTCTACAAGTAGGTTGCTTCTTGTTTATTTTTATACTAACCTCTTTCTCTCTCTTTTTCAAGTGTTTGCAAACTGCTGAAGTAGATGAGCATTTGAGGGTTGTGCAGTCACAGAGAGTATCGTTTTAGAGCGTCATACTATTTTTGTGTTGAGTCTTGTATTTCTATTTATAATTGTACACTAAACCTCTTCCCCAATTTGTAATAAATTTGAACTTTCTTATAATTTATTTTTATTTTATATTTAATTTTGGTAGTGTAGTTTTTATTTGATTTAAATTTTATTAGATTTTCATCCCTTATTTTTTACTTCTTTTTTACTTCTGTTTTTATTTGCTTTTTCTTCTTCTTTTTAGTCACTGATGAGATTTGAAGTCTAAAAAATTGGATCCTAATAATGATTCTGCATATGTGAACCACCTCTTGTTTAAATTTAAGATTACATCAATAACTTAATCAACCTTAAAATAGATGAGATTCAATGGTTACAAGATATTTGATCAAACTCATTAAATATGAAAAGTGATAGAACTAGTCAAAACCCACTCAACCTACGATTTAAATACCATGATTGTAGGTCAGTGCCATACCTTGTTTAAAGGGGCAAATCACAAGCCATATTTTATTACTGTCTGCTCGTAGTAGTTGGAATGAGGGGAAGAAGCTACTATTTGGAGTAGTCACCAAAAAAGGAAACATGGCTAGTCACTTAAGGGAGGAGTGCCATGGTGGTTTCCTGTTGTGAGGGGATATAATATTGTCATGGGTTTGGGTAAATCGGGTATGTTACCTTCATGAGTAAGACTATATGGTTGTCGTCGAGGGTGGAGTTGGCACAAGAGCGCATCTAAGTCATCACACTTCACGTTATCAAAGTGAGAGAGGTTCGAGCGCTAGAGGTTGTCGTGGAACAAGTAACTCCACCACTTGGTGTTCGTCACCCAAGAATAGAGGTTGCCCCAAAAGAAGGATAACAAAGGGGTTGAAACTAAGCATCACTAAGGATGATAGGGTTGAGGAATGCTAAGGGTCAAAGTGGGTGTGTACCTAGTTTAGGTAAGTTTTCTAATCCATCTTGTGAAGTTCATGTACAACAAAAATTAATGGTAGGTCACGAGATTCTAAATGAGATTTTTAGGCTCATGCATGCATACTTCCAGATACAAGTTCATAACTAAATGCTCATGCTATTCCAAGTCACCCTAAAAATAAACTTGTGCAAAAAGTTGAAAATGGATACTTAAAAGTATTTGTAAGGTTTAGATGCTATGCTTTTGGAAGTCTAAATCCTCTCAAATTCATCAAGTGAGTCCTAAAATGAGTCAAGAGAGGAAACTAATGAAAATGATTTGAAAATTAGACTCTCGTAAGTCTAAAAACGTATTTTTTGATAGCTAGCGAACTTGGTTGATATCGGTCCTTTAAGCAAAGTGATAGACTCATTGGCAAGAAACACAAAGAAATCATTTATAGCCATATTTCTTCCATCGTACCATAAATACCATGGCTAGAAATAGGTCGGTGAGATTCATATCGGTTGGAGAGGGGAACGAACCATTCGAAAACCTCTCCTTAGTAGATTTATTTTAAAATTGTGAAGTTGACGGCGATACATAATGGACTAAAGCAGAAAATATTTGCTAGCAGTGGGCTTGGGCTGTTACAAATGGTACTAGCGTAAGACATCAGGCAGCGTGCAAGTGAAGACGGTGGCCACCAAGGGGGGTGGATTATGAGATCTTACATCGATTGGTGAGGGGAACAAATCATTCCTTATAAGGGTGTGGAAACATCTCCCTATCAAATACGTTTTAAAACTGTAAAGCTGACGATGATACGTAATGGGCCAAAGTGGATAATACTGGTTAGCAATGGGCTTGAGCTGTTACAAATGGTATCAGAGTCAGCCATCAGGTAGTGTACTAACGAAGACGTTGGACCCTCAATGAAGTAGATTATGGTAAACCTATTCTATGCCTTTTAAAAATATAGCCTCTTCAAAGTCTCTTGGAAAGTCCAATGAAATCGTCACTGATCTACATTTACATTTGAGTCTTCGACACATTTTGAATCTCATGGTTGTTGTCCAACTTTCCTCCCATTCCTCCTTCAATCCAATTCACAAAATGATCCATCGTAACAATCTTAAATTTCTACTTACTCAAAGTTCCTACAACGTCGCATGCTCTTTTAAATACAGAATATAACTTTTAAAAGAAAACTTCATCTATAGTATAAATGTCAAAAACACTTCAAACATCTTCTATCTTTCGGAAACACAGCTATGGTCTTACGTGTTTAATGCAAAATACTAAAATTTAAAGAAAAAAAAAACAAAAACAAAATAATTTAAATCAATGAAATGCGAAACAACCTATTATAACCTAAGACAAGGAATTTAAGTATGAGTCTACCTTATGCAAGTGTCACCGTCTCTGCTCACGATACCACCGTCATCTGTACATGGGCGTCTCGCCTTTACCTGAAAAATAATGTGGCACACGGCCTGAGTATTTCAAAGAATACTCATTAAGTGATCCGACTATAGAGACCATGTTAAATGTAATCACATGCAAATATGCTCTTGGGACCTATCTTTATCTCATCTCATGCTAGGGGTGGCTTCCAGTTCGGAATAATATGGATGTGTAGTACTTCCCTACACACAACCCACATGTACGAGTGTGGATCCTCAGGCGGCTCACACACCCCCTGGACCCTCTCTAGTTAAGCTAGTTGTCTGTAGCAACGTTCGGAGGTCAGCGGAATCCTTGGTGTCATGCTCCCCCATGAACACTTTCATCATCATATTGTGTGCGTCCGCACTCATTATCATACTGTGCTCATCTGCACTCATCATCATAAAGGGGAAGTATCTTTATGCTTATGTACACACCTCATGCATGAGGTCCCTCTAATTCTCATCTTACCATCTCTTCTGACACAACCATAGTCACATCTCTTTGTTACGCTTAGTAACACATGCTCGTTAGATATTTATATTAATATCATTTTCATACTCCTAAGGTTGTGTCCTAGGTCGCTCTATCGATGTGATGCAATATGACACTCATCATCATATAGTATGCTTAATATGGAAAACATCAACATATTCAAACAAACGACATGCAAACACATCATACTCATCATAATGCCATTAAGCGCATCAAGCATGTCAAGTACATCATACATCGTAATATAACTCACGTACATCATCAAGCATCATAGCTCATACATTATAAATCAGACATCATCATATAACTAGTATACGACATCGTACAACACACAATACATCATCATATAACTAGTGTACGACATCGTACGACACATAATACATCATCATATAACTAGCATACAACATCGTACAACATAGCTCATATATCATCATAACTCATACAATTTCTAGTCTATCCTATAGTAAGGTCACTTTCTTGGATGGCCTCAGTCGAAGTACTTCCTAACTTAATTAACATAAGCTCCTGATCCTCGAGAGTTGCTCTAAAGATTATCAGGGTTCGCTTCCTTCGCACCGTTTGTCAACTTGCAGGTGTTCTAAGGTCGAAGGTAGGTGGTAGCGAGGTGGGAGTTCCTTTGGCGGTCTGTGGAGTTCACTGTCGTGTGGAACGCAAAAATTCCAGCGACCAATTTTCCTATCCACCAGTGATTGACAATTTTTTTTATCCGATCGTTACATCCATCAGGTTCATTGGTGTTGTAGGAAGGACGAGATGTGGCCAAACCTCCTTATTTATTTATTCATTTAATTGATATTTACCTTGATGTTTACCATATAGTAAAACTTAAATTATATCAAATAAGGTATCCATAACAAAATAAAGAAATATTAAACAAAAGTGTGGGATCATATGAGTTTAATCCAACGAAAAAAAAAAAAGGAAACAACAAAACGCACGTGATGTAAATGGGGAAATGAATGGGTGGAAAATGAAGTCCCCAAATTTTTGTTAATTTAAGCACGCTTAAATTATGGGTTCCCTGTCCATTACGTCCCCATCAATCCGCCTGTCAAAACAGCGGCCTCCCAAAACTCCCAATACCACAAACTTAAAATTAGAACAAATCCCCAACACATCGGTCCCACCACAACGCAATTTCAATCCTATTTTATCTCTTCCTTCCCCCAACAACATCATATAAAATCCACACCCCAATCAATCCCTGAACCCTCATACTAACAACAATGGCTTCAACCATCATGTTCTTATTCCACTCTCTCCCCACCCTTATCTCCATCTTGTTCTTCTCCTTCACGGCGGCCTTCACGGTGTTCTCCTTCTCTTTGTTCATCCTCCGCCTTAGACCCTGCTGCAACTGCCCCATCTGCCACTCCTACCTCTCCTCCACATGGCTCTCCTCCTTCCCCAACTTATCCGATTGGTACGCCCACCTCCTCTCCCACTCCCCCACCGCCACCATCACCATCCACGTCCTCTCCAACATCCTCACCGCCAACCCCGACAACGTCCACCACATCCTCAAAACCAACTTCCACAACTACCCAAAGGGCAAACCCTTCTCCTCCATCCTCGGCGACCTCCTCGGCCAAGGCATCTTCAACGTCGACGGCCACTCCTGGACCTTCCAACGCAAAATGGCTAGCTTGGAGCTCGGCAGCCTCTCCGTCCGCTCCCACGCCTTCCACATCCTAACCTCTCAGATTCAGACAAGGCTGCTTCCGGTCCTGTGTTCGAATCGCGACATGCTGGATTTACAGGATATTTTTAAACGATTTTCTTTTGATAATATTTGTCGATTCTCCTTTGGGTTGGACCCGGGCTGTTTGAGCTTGTCTTTGCCTATTTCGGAGTTTGCCGTTGCCTTTGACTTGGCGTCTAGATTGTCGGCGGAGAGGGCTATTACGCCTTACCCTGTTATGTGGAGGATTAAGCGGCTGTTTGGATTTGGGTCGGAGAGGAAGCTTAGGGATGCTATTAAAATGGTGGATCATCTTGCCATGGAAGTCATACGCCAACGCCGGGAAATTGGATTCTCTCATCGGAATGATCTTCTCTCTAGATTCATGGCTTCCGTTGATGATGACAGGTATCAATCTTTTAACTAATTTCCCTCTTTTTTTTTTTTTTTTTTTTTTTTTGGATCATACAAACATGTGTTTTGTTGACATGGGTATCTTTTATTTCTATAATTAGTTTTTAAATTTTTGTTTTTTCCTTCTAATTTCTTGAAAAAAAACATAGATAAGGACAAAATTTACTTAATTGATTGACCCCATTTGATTTTTAAAACTATTAACATTACTCATTTTTCATTTTTGGATTGGGTGAGCGAAAGCGAATAGAACAAGTTACCAACTTATACAGTATCTTTAAGAGAATGGTTAGTAAACTCAATCGAACAAGTTACTAATTACTCCATATATGAATTGGTAGTAGTTGTCAAATTGTCGACCAAATTTTATAACTATGAACTAAGTTTTACACTTTAATTAGTAAAATTGTAGTGTTCTTAAGTTGAGGAGAAAGTTTAAAATTGTTAAATGGAAGAGAAAGTTTACGAAGTTAATTAGTGTTTTCTCCGCTATAAATACTAATGAAATGTATGCTTATTTCACGAGAAGACAACAATAAAATTGAATTGAAAAGTTAAATGGTTAAAATTTCTTTGTTGTCAAATTTTTTTATTTGTTTCGACAAATTTCGATCCATCAATCATTTTAAAATTTTGCCCATACAGATATCTTAGAGACATTGTTGTCAGCTTCCTCCTTGCCGGGCGGGACACGGTGGCGTCGGCTTTGACTAGCTTCTTCTGGCTACTATCTCAAAACCCAGAAGTGGAGGACGAGATTCTCGCCGAGTCGGATCGGGTCATGGGACCCGACCCGGACGCGGTACCCAGTTTCGACAACCTTAAAGACATGCAATATCTTCACGCAGCGGTGTACGAGAATCTGCGCCTCTTTCCACCGGTTCAGTTCGACTCCAAGTTCGCTGAGGAAGACGATATCTTGCCGGACGGCACGTTTGTTCAGAAGGGTACAAGGGTAACTTATCACCCCTACGCCATGGGTCGGATGGACCGGATTTGGGGACCCGATTGTCTCCAGTTTAAACCGGAGAGGTGGCTCAAGAATGGAAGCTTTGCACCTGTAAACCCGTTTAAATTCCCTGTTTTTCAGGCCGGTTTACGGGTTTGTTTGGGGAAGGAGTTGGCGGTGATGGACGTGAAATGTACTGCGGTGGTTTTGATTCGGAAGTTTAAGATCCGGTTGGTTGGAACTGACCGGGTTGCCCGGTTTGCTCCCGGTCTGACGGCTAGCTGGAGAGGTGGGTTGCCGGTTCGAATTGAACAAAGAACCACCAGTTAGACCTGAACTTTTGTGATGTACAAATTAATGTTACATTTTATGATTCCAAACGCATTATTAACATTTTTGTGCATTTTGTGTCGACTGGGTGGAGCCAGATGATCCTGACTAAAAATCATGCATATAATCTTCGACATCTTAAAATAATTTTATCTTTTCAATGAACAAAATTTGACTAATTACTATTTATATTCAATTGATTGTCCATATTACCCAAAACGAACTTCAATAATGAACCTACTTGTTTATTTGATTCCTTAGTCTTAATCCATCCCAACCCTATAATAAATTTAGAATATTTTTAGGCCTTACTTATTTAATGGGTACTAAACTATTCCCAGAAAGCTATTAATTACTTGGTCAGGTATGTTTCAAGTAAATTTCGACTTCCTAATCGGAATCCAAGTGTAAGGGTACCTCCTCACAAATTCTAACATTTTTCTTGAGTTAAACTCAAACCAAACCAACCATTCCGCATATTCAACAAATGAGAGAGAAAGATCTTATTGAGACTTATCCGGAAGGAGAATGAAAATTGAAAGGCGACAACGATGGTCAATAGTAGTAAAGCCAATTTGGTGAGAAACTAACAATGTACATAATCAACTACCCATAAGTGGTGTTGGGCATAACTGTTAAGGATATTTAGTAATAAATTATAGTTTACCATATATATTATATTTGATATTTTATTATAAGGCAAATATTAGATATTTGCCTTATTGCCATGGGTATCTTTCCATTTATTGTTATTTCCATTTATTACTATTTCCATATCCTTGTAATTTATTTGATTATAAATAAGATAACTTTCACACCATTTAGGTGTGGTGGATTAATCAAACATTCACAATAACAAAAAACTAGACGAAAATTTTCGACGAGCGCGTTGAACAATCGAGCAAGTGGATGTTGTTGGATGATGGAAGTCCCACGTCTGCTAATTTAGGGAATGATCATGAGTTTATAAGTGAGAAATATTAACTCCATTGGTGTAAGGTCTTTTGGGGAAGCCCAAAGCAAAGCCATGAGTGCTTATGCTCAAAGTGGACAATATCATACCATTGTGGAGAGTCGTGTTCGTTCTAACAGATGCAACCGGTAAGAAACGAAGCTAGCAATCGATGATGGAGAGAAGAGATGATTTGTGGGTCGGTTTTCAGTTAGTTTATTAATTAATTTATTATTTTTTAAATGGTTTCCCCATTATTAATTTCTTATTGCCTCTAGAATCCTCCATTATGGCAACTACTTCTTCCATGTGCCTGATTTAATTTCATAATCATCAATGATCAACTTTTATTTATTTTATTTATTTATTTTTTTAATGAAAAGTCCCTGCCTTAGATTCTACTCTTATATTATATGCTAACTCCCCCTTGTTTTTAATTTAATTTAATTTAATGTGTTTTTTTNAAAAAAAAAAAAAAAAAAAAAAAAAAAAAAAAAACCAAAGCTAAAATGGTCAAAAAGTCGGTATGATTTATGCCTTTACGCCTTTCAAAGATGCATAGAGCGTGGAGATGACATATTTGATAACCATGTTAGATATATGTAACGAAATCTAATTAATTTAATTTTTTTATATATATATATTAAGAATTTAAATATTCTTATATCGAAAGTTAACCAATAAAGTTAAAAAAATATATATTATTTTTCACACGTTCGTTTGAATAAATAAATGAATAAAAGTTATAAAAAGTAGAAGTAAGTTGTAAAGCTAAAATTTTGACATCATGGCTATCCAAAATCGATTTAAAAATATAAATCATGTGGTGGTAAAAATATATATTTTAAAATTAAAAGAAATATTAGACTTTAATTTTAAAAAAAATTAAAATGTAGAAATAAAATATAATTGAGATGGAATATATTTAATAATGAATGGTATGACCTATAATGTGGTATAATTATTTTAAATAAGAAAAGAAAACATTTAAAAACTTGAATGGATTAAATTATTAATTTATAAATATAAATAATGGACGGCCTAGATTGGTGTCTAGGAGTTGGGAAACTCACATGTTTCCCATCATTTGAGTGGGAAGAAAACTAGGGTAGATGACACGAGACATGAGCTATATAATATAGTATAGTTCTATATAATATATAATATATAGTATGATATGATATATTAATTGATTAATAATATGAGAATATTTAAGCAGAGATTAAAGTTTCCAAGGCCTTGGTTTGGGCATATGCCATAGACATGGATAATGTGGGCATGGGCGGTGCCCCATGTTTCATGATTACTTCTATAATTTTATATTAATTTTCGTGTCTGTATTCGATGAAATAGTTTATTGAATTATATATTTATAATCTTAGGTCAATTTATTAGACATAAGTTACGTCTATCATTTGTTTATAGGAAGGTTGTCTCTATATCTATAGTCACCGTTTATTATTTAAAAGCATAGATTAGTCAATAGATCTATTTGATGCACAAATTTGAGTGACGGTACTCATCTAATTCACACATGTTTCGACAATAAAATTTATAGTGTTAGGAGGAAGAGATGATTTGTAAAATAGAAAAATCTATACGCTAGTGTAGTGCTTGCTGCACATGCTTCAAAAGTTAAGATTTGAGTCATCACCCAACAAAGAGATGAATTTTGAGTTTGGGGTTTATAGTTGGATAAAAAAAATGTCTCCAAAAAATAGGATGGATCATGAGTCGATGGAATTCAGGTGATCTCAACTACCCACAACACAACCATTTTCCTTCCGTTTTAACGACCAAATATTTTTGCTCGGTCAATTGTGAAATTGGACCATCCCTAAGAGAGAAAACATAGTAGACTCAAGGAATGTCATCCATCCAAGTTCGTGGACATATAATCGTTTTTCGTTACTCGAGATTCGTGGATTAGCTCTTTCTCATAGTGGTGGAATGATAGGTGATTTCAATGGCCTCAATTGGTATGTAAATCCTTCCTTCATTTTTTTCAAGCTTTGGGTTTCAACTTTTCGTTTGAAATTAGAGAGGAGGATGATAGTTTTCTCCCGATCATCATCGTGTGTAGGAATAGTCGCTGTCGATAGTCATCAAATGGGAGATATCCTTCATCAAGTAACGGTCGAATGGTGAACGAATTGTCATCAGAGGCGATCAAAAAAGTGGTCAAAAGATCAGTAAAAAGGAGTTTCAGTGAATGTTGAAAGAGTAAAGTAGTCTTACTGTTTCTCTTTCTCGAGTATTGAAGAAGAACCCACAGATTGGGTTCAACAAGATTTTGATCGGGTTAGCCTAGCCAACCCATGGACGCTTGCATATAACCTAACATGTGACCCACGAGATGCATGCAACCCAACAGCTAATACAAGCTACCTTTTAGAAGCTAAAAAAGCGCACAGCTCATGGGTTGGGCACAATACCGACACCCAGAGTGTCGTCTAATACTATTTTTAAAAGATTACGCCCGTGATGCTCGTCCCGCGACGCTTGCCTACCTCTAACATACGTATGTGCCACAAGGTAGCACGCTTAGGCTACAAAGTCCAGGGGTGGTATAGAGCTGACACAATGCCTCCTTCTATAGTACATTTCGAGACATTTCCAATCCTTTTTTAGTAGAAGCATTTTGGCAAGTAGACATATGACCCGTGCATCATTTGTCAAGTATCTGATTGACACCTAAATTTGGTGAGTTTTCATCTTTCATATAGACAAACTTAACTCCACAACTTTTGAGGTTATGGCTGGAGGCCCTACCCAGCCCTCTTCGATCTTGTCTTCAACACTCATGTCACCTCATTCTCTTCAACCTTGTGTATGCTTTGGCTTAGCTTGAATACACAATCTTGATGTGTTGGATGATGCACCGTCCTCCTCGATCACATCATGACACTTCTCAATCTTGGCCCTCACGTAGCTGAATGAGCACCACTTGAGGATCACCCCTTGCCTGTCTTGTATGTGGGGGTCACAACCTATTTTCTCCCAGTGAAGTTATGACACAGGGCATCCCACCTAGAAGAGGAATCATGGGCCTTGTGATACAGCACGTAGTGGGAGGTCATAGGTCACTTAGGGTGCTGTAGACTAGTACCTTGCAACTTGAAGAGTCATGACTTTAGGGTATAGGGTGTGCAAGGCATGATACATTGTCCTAAGGTATGTCTTAATGCAAGGTAACTTGTATAACCCTAGATTTGTAGACAACTTGTATCACACCCTTATTCATTATACAAGTATAGCCCTAAAACAAGTATGAACATGATTATATTTTGGTCATAAGTACCCATAATGTCATGTCAATGAGTCTCAAAGGTAAAAGGACCATGGGAGTTACTTAAGTTCTTGTAATTAAAATAAGTTGTAAGAGCTTTGTCTCGGTGAAAGTTCTATGGAAGAACCATAAGGCTAAGGAAGCAACTTGGATTAAGGAATTTTTGGGTACAAAAATTCTTAAGATAGGAAGAATTTGTAATACAATGGTTTTAAGATACCAAACTTAAAATAAGTTGTAAGAGCTTTGAAAAGGACTAGAAAGAAAATAAAGGAAAATGGGCAATTAGTCATTTTTCCTATTTTTTTTCTAAGGTTAAAGATTTTGAATTTATGGCATGACCAATGAGGGGTAAGAAATTTGTAGAAATTTTTTAGATAATCTCTAATAAAATATTCAATAATGATAAATTACAAAAATGTCGCTAAAATTTAGAATAATTACATAAATGCCATTCATCTTTTTGGAGAAATTATGAGTTAGGCCTACTACTGAGCATGTTGTCTTGCCAGGGATGAAGTGGACAAATTTTGTGATAAACTCAATGGTAACGTCCTCCCATTTTCATTGGGGAAAGCTGATGAGTGCTACCTTGGTGTCTTGATCTAGGTTAAACATCGACTTACATACTCAGATATTTCTCGCTTCATTCCTTGCCATTAGTAACAAGATTTTAAGTCTTGGTATATCTAGGTACTCCCAAGTTAGATAGCGTATGGCGAATTGTGGGCCTCCTTGAGCATCTCCTTCAATAGGTCCTCATTCTTGTTTGTTGACATAGAAAATCCTTGGGGACAGTCAGTTTCTTGTTGTTGCAAGACTGTGTTGAGTTATCGGTCCATTCCTTGGGTATTTATTATATGCTTCTTTAGTGTAGGTTAGACCGCCAGTTCAGCCATCTTTCGATTTGAGGCATTAGCTATCATGTTGAATTTTCCTCGATTGTAAAGGATCTCTATGTCATACTCCTTTACTAGCTCCTTTTGCATAATAAATACTTAGAGGCTTTTATGGTCAGTATATACTTGTATTTTCTCTTCATATAAGTATTGTTGTCATATCTTGAGACGAATACTACCTTAAGCTAATGGGAGGCGTAAGCTACCACTTTTCATTCTACATCAGCACACATCCCAAGCTTCTTCCTAAAGCATCCCTTAAAGCATCCCTATAAATGAAGAAATATCATGAGTTGTTAAGCAAGACAAGTACGGGAGCGGTTACCAACTTATCTTTGAGCTTCAAGAAGCTTTTCTTGCATGCTAGTATCCAAGTAAATGTCTTCCCATTTTTTTTTTGTTAGTCAAGTCATGGGTGTTGGTATTTTGTGTTGGTATTTTGATGGAGTTTCTTATAAACCTTTTGTAGTAGCCTGCCAACTTTAGGAAGCTCCTGACTTCAATGATTATGATTGATCGAAGCCACTTCATGACTGTTTCGACTTTGACTCATTACAAAAATACCTTCTTTCGACATGATATGGCCAAGGAAGGAGAATTTTACATATAGCTTGTGGGATCTTAATCGTGACAGTGCTTTTCTTAGTTGGTCCTCATGCTCCTTCTGGGTCATGGAGTAAATAAGGATATCATCTATGAAGACATTACGAACGTGTCGAGAAAATCTTTGAATACCCAATTCATTAGTTCTATAAAGGTTGCAGGGGCATTGGTTAGACTGAAGGACAAAACTATGAATTCATAAAGTCCATATCGACTTTTAAATGCGGTCTTTAGTATGTTTTCTTCCTTAATCCTTAGTTGATGGTACCTTGATCTTCCATCTATCTTGGAAAACATTGATACTCCTTACAATTGGTCAAAGAGATCATCGATCCTTGGTAAAAGATACTTATTATTCTTTATTGTTACCTTCTTGAACTCCCTATAGTCAATGCATAACCACATAGATTCATCTTTCTTCTTGAGAGTAGTGCATGGGCTCCCCATGGCAAGACACTTGATCTAATAAATCATGAGAGTAGCGCAGGGGCTCCCCATGGCAAGACACTTGATCTAATAAATCATTTATCCAATCATTTATCTAATAGCTCTTATAGTTGCTCTTTGAGCTCTTAGCCTTGACGACAAATAGGGGCCTTAGAGATCACTTGATATTAGCTCAAACCTAAAATTTATCTATCCTACTAAGGGTAGAATTTGTAGTTTCTCTTAAAAAGACATCTTTGAAGTCTCTTACTACTAGTACATTGGATAAGTCTATTTTTGCTTTACTAGTATCTGTGATACTGACTAGGAACACCATGCTCCATGCCTAATCAACTTCTTAGCTTCCATGGCCGAGATTATTTTTGGGGTGTCTCTTAAATACTCCCCCTTCTCATGATGGGGTCTGAAGGTGATTTTTCTTGCTCGACAGTCTATGTAGGCATGGTTGTCAGCTAGACAGTCCATACTTTGGATGACTCGAAGTCATTCATGTTTAGGACAATCAACGTCACCTTTAGGTCTCTTCTTAAAATAAAAACCATGTCGACATTTACTTTTTGAGTTGGTAATAAGTTTATCCTAGTAGGTGCGGAAATCATACGGGATATTTCTAAAGGCTCTAACTCTAACTTAGCTTGTCTATTGAATTCTTTTGATATAAAAGAGTGGGTAAAGCCTGAGTTAAATAGAGCATAAGTGAAGTATCCAAGGATGGGGATAGTACCTGTGACTACAATGTAGGGACATCAGATCTCTTTGTCGTAGTAGCATATGCAACAGCTCGTGTTTGGGGTGGTGCTCCTCTGCCTTGCTGGTTCTGGTTCGATTTTGAGGCTCTTACCTTTCTTAGTTCTGACCCACATGTCTGTTTCCTCGATCATGCAATATAGGCAATCAACAATCATGTGGCGGCCTCCTTTGCCACAATTGAAGAAGGCATTAGTTCATGCTACACAGTTGATGAAGGCATTAGTTCATGCTAGGCATTCATCATCATGATGCTTATGCCATTTCTAGCATTGGGGCTTGTCTTCTTGAGTTTGTCTCTTGTTGTTTGGTTTGTAGTTTGACCTTTGATTCTTGTCAAACAACCTCTTTTGCCCGATGGAGGTTTACTGTGTCTTATTAACTTTTCACTTATGCATGTCCAATAGAGTGACGACTCTCAAGGCTATGGCATAATTGTTTGAGGCATAGGCTGCAATTGATCCTACCATGTCTTCCTTCAGGCTCGTGATAAAGCAGAGAATATTCTTACAGTTTTCTTAAGTTTTTGAAGAAGGCTTCCCTAAACTAGATCTAAGAGAGGGTATTAGAATATATTATAACATTTAGTTATGAAATATATTTTAGATATTCGTAATCGATTAATATTTTTTCATGATTTGATTAGCAGTATATTTTATTTTATTATCAGGATTTAGTTAGTTTATATTTTTCTTATTTTTAGGTATTAGTTGGTAGCTTGTATCTCTGCAAACATGAATGAAAACTTGTATTTTAGATCCCACTCGGACTTTTGATCCCACCTATGTTTGTTACACCTTCGATCCCAATTTTATTTCTCATTCTTAATATGGTATCAGAGCACCGATCTTGGTATTCCTAATACTCCCCTTATACCAAGGGGGAGTGTTAAACCTAAAGCCAAACACTAATTCAATCGGTAAAACCTTTATAGCCGCCGATCATCCATCAGAGCCTAAAGCCAAACCCTAACTCAATCAATGAAGCCTTTACAGCCGCCGATCATCCATCGTGATAAGTCCAATCGAGTATCACAACAACCACAACTTCCTGCTTTCAACAGCTTCCAAACCATTGTCATTGCTTCCGAACCTTAAGCAACCACTACTAGTCCTCAAGTCACAAATTACAGTCTCCGACTAGTCCATACATCACAGCAAGTCACAAGTCTATAAGCCTAGCATTACCACTACTATCGTAATAGTCCCACTAGCTTCTATTGGTATCCCACTTGTTTTTCAAATTCAATAACTTTGATATACACCTATTCCTCAAACCTATAATTCCCACTATACCATCAATTTCCAAAATCCAAACCCACTATTCCGCAAACCAATCGTGTTTAAGGAAGGATTTTTCCATCATGACTTTGTTTTAGACTCAATTTCTATCCAAACTAAGACCCACTAGTTCATCATGTTAGAAGAGTCGAAAATTTTAGAGTAGCAGAAGAGGAACAACTAAAGAAAAGTGACAGAAATCAGAATGGAGGACGACAGATGAATTGAGATATATATCATCCTTTTAAGCCCACATCTTAAAAGTGTTAATTTTTGGTCTCTATAGTGATTGTCTCTGATTGAGCACCGCAAATCATCAATATTTTTTCCTCTCAACAATAAAATCAAGAACATATTCATTATCAAGATGTTTGTGGCGAGCTATCCAGATTCCATCATCAACCGGTAGCCTTTTAATCTTAATCTGGATCTTGAATTGGCTACAGATATTCTCAATCATTCTACTAGACCGAGAATTGTGGTTGGCAAACTGTTCTCGATCATCCAATATCAAGAATATGTTATAAGCATCTTCAAATTTCTCACCAAGCTCAAAGGTGGCATATTCTAGATATCAGTATTTTCTTTCACAACCTCTCAAGTGATCCAAAGCACCGATCTTGGTGTTATTATCCAACTTCAAAACTTCGGATGTTTATTTAACACATCATTATTATATTCATCACTCTAATCAACTAGGGTATTCTTTTTGTTCCAATAAAATTAAATGGAATAAATTACCAATCCTGGAGTAAATCATTTATGCATAAATCAAGAAGAAGCTCTTCAAGTGATGAGATACATCAAAGGCGGTCTATTTCTGAGTTTTGCATCTTTTTGAAAAATTCAATAATTTCTTGAGAAGTCTAAAAAGAAAATCAATGTGTCGAGATCATGAGCAAATACTTGTTTAGAGCTAATTTGGCAGATATTTTTCACTATTGGGGAGACAAAAGTGTTATTGACCTACACTCTCTTCACAAAGACAAGTTGAGTCTTATTGACCTACACTCGTAAAGACAAGTTGAGTGTTATTAACCTACACGCTCCAACTTGAGGGGGAGTATGAGAATATATTATAATAATTAGTTATGGAATATATATTAGATATTCGTAATTGGTTAATATTTTTTCCTTTATGATTTGATTAGTAGTATATTTTATTTTATTCTATTCTTAAGATTTAGTTAGTCTATATTTTCTTTATTGTTAAGTATTAGATGGTAGCTTACATTCTAATTAAACATGGTAAACATTAATGAAAACTTGGACGTTAAATTCCACCATGATTTTTGATCTCACCTATATTTGGGATACTTCATATACTAGAACGTTGTCATTACTACATCCATGTATGCCTCTACGATCATAGGTTTCACATTGCATCAAATGTGGATGGATCAAATTGTTGGAAGTCCTTAAGGTATCTAGACTCTTCGATTGTCCCTAAAGAACTCCTTGGTGCCTGTGTGCTTAGGATAGTAGTGATGACTTGTACTATTTGGCTTTTTTGTGTTTCCGAGGTTTCCCTCGTGAAGGAGGGTGGGGTTTCAAGGGTAAATGTGACGTGGGGCATAGTCTGACTTAAGGTTGTTTCAATCTTATCCTAAAAAGCAACCCTAAAAATCATATAGTTAATAACTTAAAACTATGGTCATTCTTAAGCTTAGAGTCTTACAACCCTACTTCCCTTTATCACAAAGGGATGTCTATGAAGTTAAGCCATAGAAAAATTTTCATTTTGATATAAATCTGTCACAATCTAATTTTCGAGAGTTTTTAAAGTAGGAATCGTGACTCATAAACACATTAAATTTTTCACAAAATAAAACAAGAATTTTAATGCATAGTTTAGACACAAAATAAAGAGTGGTTTCAAAGTATTCAAAATAAAAAAAAAGTTGGAGGCTAAGGTGGTTTGTCTATGGTACCTACTCCGCAGTCTGCTCCCATCCTTGACCAAGTGTTTAGTTATCAGAAAAATATAGAAAACTTGGAGTGAATACAAAAACTCAGTAAATAACCTACTTATAGGTTCTTAATTGTGTCCATGGCATGACTTGGGTTCATGATACCTAGTCAACCTAGTTACTACCACTAAGGTGGCCCTAGATTACTCCCCATGAAAGTCCAAGAAAGGTCACATGATTAGTGCCAAACAAGAATATGACATCCTACAAGTAAAACATAGTGCATGACATCTCATCTAAGTGAGAGAAAACACATGAGAGCTCAAACATGACATCGGATAGGAAAACATGCTATAGAGAATCCTGCCCAAAAGAAGAATCACGAGTCTTGTGATACACCGCGTTGTGGGGGGTCATAGGTTACTTAGAGTGTAGTAGAATAGTACCTATCAACTTGAAGGGTCATGTCCTTAGGGTATAGGGTGTGCAAGGCGTGATACATGGTCCTCGGATGTGTCTTGATGCATGGTGACTTGTATAACCCTTGGTTTGTAGGAAAATTTATATCACACCCTTATTCATGATACAACTATAGCCCTAAAGCAAGCCTGAACATGATTATATTCCATTCATAAACTATGATAATGTCATGTCAACCAATCCTAAAGTTAGTATGGACCAATGGAGTTACTTAAGTTCTTGTAATTCATGGTTTTACTCAATGGGACAATATGGTCATTTCACACCTAAGTAAAGGTTTGAACCCCAAAAATAGTCTAATGGCCATGAAATTGTACTAGTCTCAAAAGTCACAACTTTAGATCGTATATAAAGTTTCACGTTAATGGGAGGCTGGGTTGAAGGTAAATTTTTTTGGGACTCAACTTCTCTAGCCTATTCTAGAGCATTTCTCCCTTTAATTCCTTCCATAAACTTAAAGATGAGATTGTAAGGATAGGAATCGATTGCATACTTTTTGATGAACCATAGATCATGTTATAATCTATTAAAGTTTGCCCACAATTGTTTATGTTGGAAGGGCGACTTTGGGTGATTGTGGCTAATTTCAGAGTCAATACTTCGGTCGGCAAGTCAACTAAAACATAAGATTGAGCTTTCTTGAGTAGTCATTTTGACTTCCTCAAATCACAACTTCTTCCTAAAAAATATTCATTTTAAATTCTCTATAACTAAAAGAACTATCAATTCACGATAAAATGAACGGTAAAGAGAAAATTGAAATTTACCCTCAAATTAACTCGAAAATGAAAATCTTAAATTCTTCCCTCTCCCAAACTTATTGGCCTTCATAGTCTTTACAAGAATTACTCCTTGAGAGTGCATGAATTGTATGAGCTAAGTTATAACATGAAAAATTTAAGTATAACCTTGGACTGTAATTTCAAGCTTTTTTTTTTTTTAATGGTGGATTGAATTGGGGAATGGGGCTATGACTATGACCACTTTCAGTCTCGATTTCTTCACAAAACTTGTGCACGACTTCTTCTAGAATGTGTAGGGACTAATTTGAGAGAAAATGGTGGACCGATCATAGCTCAGGGATTTGGAGAAACTCGATGGTAGGAAACTCAAAAGGTAGAAGCTTAATACACTCGATATGCAAATTTTGAGAATCCACCGCCATTGAAAACTTCAGTTTTTCTAAAATTCTCGAAGTAACACATTAGAAAATCCATTCCGTTCACAACCTTGTCGACTTCAAAATTCAATTCTAACCGTTGAATCTTGCCCCCAAGTGTTCATTGGCGGTGGTTCAAATTTGGGATAACATGAATGGTTGGATCTCTGCCTATCTTATATTTAATTCAGTATGAATATGAATGACGTCCTTAATATTTCTTTTACTATATCTCTTCCAAACCTATACAAATTATTTTAAACTTTACCTAGCTCTTATTTGGTATATTAAAACCATATGATATTACATATGCACATAAAGAGCTTTTCACCATAGACAACCCCGGTTTGGTAGAATATCGTCGCATGAGGCTTATGTCGATGCACAAAAGAGATCAACATAAGCTCCTTCTACCGATGCAAAAATAACACATCAAAGTGAAGGTGGAACATGCAAAATAAACTTTTTGTAATTATAAATCACTTAAACTTCACTTAACACAATCCCTCGTCCACACCCGCTAAAGAACATTTAAGAAAAAAATGTTGCTAGCTAAGAATAGTTTTTCGGTTAAAATTGATGGTAATTATTTTCGCATTAAATTAGATGGTGATCTGTTACCACTATCATATAGATTTAATAAGAAGATTGAGCTAGCTGATGTATTCCAAAAAAAGGAGAGAATACAGAGCTTTAAACTCTCCTATGCATTAAATTATGCTAATATTATAGACCTACGCTTCATTCTCGTTCTTTTTATCATCTTTTGGTTTACCCTATGGGTCTATCTTACCCCGTGCCAGTTAATGAGCATCCATTTGATTTTTGATTGGACAAGCCCAAACTTCAAATTCTTAAATCAAGTGATCTCTAATACATATCAGTCTAAAGTGTACATCACTCATCCAACTTGTTACCTAAAATATAAACTTAACTCTAATATCAAGCAATCCCGCAAAAGTAAAGAACATTTAGAAAAAGGTTGAACCAAAACATAACACTAAAAAGCATTTAGAACTAAAAATGAAAAAAATGGTTACCCTTAACACTAATATCAAGCAACCCCACAACCACACCAACTAAGAACATTTATAACAAAAATGAACTACCACTTAACACTAAACTTGTAATTGCTAAGCTTTAGACTAAAGTACAAGGGAAAAAAGGTTACTTAAAACTTGAACTTAACACTAATATCAAACAATCTCACACCCATACGCACTAAAACACTTTTAGAAAAGAAAAAATAACTTAAAAAATATTTAGAACTAAGAATTAGGTATGATGTTTGATCAAGATTAATGGCATTCTATATTTGTATTTAACATTGTTTCATACGTTTGTTTTATGCTTTCGTTTTTTGGGTTTAAGTGCTTAAATTGGGCCTTCTCAAAAAGAATTGTTAAAAACGTGGACAATTTATATGAATCTATGTGCAAAAGTAGGGATTTTCTATCCTTTTGAGTTGTGCCTAATAGGGTTTCGTCTCTGCAATAATAATAGAGACATAACTAGATAAACGACAACATTAGTGAACAAAATATAAAATGAAATCATTGATGGTTAATTGTTAGGTTAGGAGACTTGTACTTGAAAATTAAGTAAATTCAATATGATTATAAGTAAACTGAAATTAAGGTATTGGTTTTGATATTATCTTTATTCAAGTTGTGGGATACTGTTGTTACTGTGATTAGCAATTCCTGAGAATCTGAGAAACTGATGTTTTATGAAATCACTCAAGGAATTTTAGGTCACTCTATTTTCACTCATGACACAAATGAAGTTCTCATTCTCACCTCTCAAATTTTTTTAGTAGAGCCCAAATTAGATTTTTTTAGTTTGGATCGATTAAAAACTATAAAGATAAAAATAAATTGATATGAACCAAGGGACATCAATCATACAATATACTTCAATGAAGATGTGAAGAAAAGGTTGTCAAAATTATCAAAAGATGTTTCAATTCATGCTACATTGAAGAAGAATGAAGTTTGATTGTTGTAAATTTTGGGTGGGTTACAATTTAGAATAATTTAGAGTTATTGTATTTTAAGACTTTTTATTTACTTTAGGTTACATTTACATAATGGCTAATTATGGTCATTAAGTATGAATGTTACAACTTTTGGTATGCCTTTAATAGTTTCATTTTGAGGCTATATAAAGCCATGTATGTTGTATTAGTAAGGTAGACTTGGAAAATATAGTAAAAGAAGCATTTGTGCTTTTCTTTAGCCAATGACTAAGTTTCTTTGCAATTTTATGTAGTTTAGGTTCAATGTAGAAACATTCAAGCTCGACATGATCAATCTTGCTTGTGGAGTGATTCGAATCTCAAACAAGTGTTCTTGCTTTGAGATATTTGATCAACAAGAATCATTCAAGCTAGACATGATCGATCTTGCTTGTGGAGTGATTCGAATCTCAGACAATGCTCTTGCCTTGAAATATTCGATCAACAAGGTAATCCGAATCTTATTCCCCTTTTATTGATTCCTTATCTTATCACAAATTGAAAAGAAACGCAAAGGAAACATACATCCGATCTTGAGCCTGAAGCTCTGATACCAAATGATAAGATATCTCTTTGTTCATATCATTAGGTAAATGATAAGATATCTCTTGGATTTTTTACCTAATTAGCCATTAGGTAAATGTAACCTAAAGTGAATAAAAAGTCTTAAAATACAATTACTCTAAATTACTCTAAATTGTAAACCACCCAAAATTTATAACAATCAAACTTCATTCTTCTTCAACGTGGCATGAATTGAAACATGTTTTGATAATTTTGACAATTTTTTCTTCACATCTTCATTGAAGTATATTATATGATTGATGTCTTTTCATTCATATCAGTTACCCATCCTTGAACCTTCAACCACACCTCAAAACACCCACTGAGAAAGACAAGAGATAGAGAGGAAAAAGGAAAAAAAAGATGAAATGTTCTTCGGTCAATTGAGAGAAATGGTTAACAGAGTAAAAAATGGCCGAAGGAGAACTTCTTCGAGTAAGAAAATAACTAAAAACAAAGGGAGAGAGAATATTTGAGCCGAAGACCGATGGATGGTTATTTTGATTTAGGTGACATATTTAAATAACTACCTATCCTAAATCTTGTGCCCAAAGTTAGCCAACAACAAATACGCTCTTACTAGAGGGTTAATTCAGTTATCCAAAAACCAACAAAACAACTCACTCAATTGAAACGTGTGAATAATCTAAATAGAAAAAACATAACTTTTATCTAACATAAAACACCGACAAAGCTCGAAACCAAGAAACCTACGTGGAATACATTCGAACTTTGTCACGAAAGGAATCATAGAGGCCTGTACACACACCGGGGACGAGTTTCGACGCCCCATGCACGTAGTAAACCATCAGAGGAAGAAGAGACGTTTTTGGATTTTCGAGAGAAAAAGGCCACCGGCGTTATAGAGGAGAGAGAAAATCACCAAATATTTTCGAGAGAAAGAGGTAGAGAAGACAAAGTTGGTCGACTTCGTGTCAACCCGGATCCGTAACCCAAAACCCTTCAACCCATCTGACGCCAACCCATACCGCCAACAAATCCTCGGCCCAGTCCGGTTTCTGCAGCTCAATACCCGCGGCCCTATTCCAACGTTCAGCCAACCCAAAAGCCTCGGCCCAGCTTGATTTCCTGCAACCCAATTTTCCGCAGTCCACAGACGCCTCCACCCAGCCCAGATCCACTCCAGCCCAAGTCGCCTGCACTGAACCCGTGATCGAACCAACGACCCGCCCGCGACCCTCGCCTCAAACCCAATTCAGACTGCACACGTGATAGCTCCCAGTTGCGCCGCGTGTCACCATCTGACACAAAAACCTCTAGACTCCGGCGACTTGAACGACTCAACTGCGGCTCCGGTGCCGCTTCTAAGCTCGGGGATCTATTTTTGGGCCCAATTCCACCGTTTCAATCCTCTTGGACCTGTTTTCGACCTTAATTAAGGTAAATAAAGTCATTTTAATGCCGTATTTCACAATTTCAAGTTGGATTTATGATTATTATCGTGAAATACGAACAAAAGCTATGAACGATCTAATAGGAATTGATGACCGGCGATAACGTAAGATGCTTTCGAAGAGCGAGAGCTTACATTAAAATATTATGCTTAAAGAGCGAGAGCTTACATTAAAATATTAGGCAGAATGCCGACTAAGGCCTACCAAGTAAGTGACCATTCCATAGTAAGTTATGAGTGTATGTTGCATGTTGGCACATGCCCGTAGTTTCTCACATGTCATAAATTGTATATATAGACGTTAGAATTTAATACGTAGATGTTATGCAATGTCAATGTTATGTTGTCTTTGGATGAATTGATATGCGTTATATATTGATGTGTTATGTTATGCTCGGACTACATTATGTGACTGCTATGATACCTACTGTATGATTTGCACGTTATAAATTGTTATGTTGGAAGCATGAAAGCGTTACATTATGTCTTATGAATTGCATGTATAGCATGATATGAATGACATGAAAGATGATAAATAGCATGAAATATAACTCCGGTATAAGCATGAATGATATGATAACTAATATGAGAAATGATATGATATGATATGAATAAAATAATAGTGGGGTTATATGCAATAATGTTGAAAATGGAAAAATATTGGGACTCATGCATTAATGTGTGCTTAAGCATTGGGGATACCTCTATTCCTCCACGATGGTACGGAAGCGTACTCTACTAAGTAGTAGAACGACCATTATATTTTATATAATGTTGCCATGACGACCACTACTTCTAATGGGTGTCCGACATAGAGAGCTATCAGAGCATGCTCGCCCGACAAGGAAAGAGGCCCAACGGTGTGTGAACCAACTGATGGGTCCACACTCGCACGTGTGAGCCGTGTGTAGAGTATAAAGTACAAATCCAAGCTACCCATTAGGATAGTACCGTAGGAAAATAGACTGGTATGCTAGGTCCCGTCATTGCATCCGCATGTTCTTGCATCATAACCCTGATAAGGGTTCGCTTACTGAGAATTTTTAAAATAATCAAGCCTCATGCTACTACATTTTTCAAATAAAGGTGAGTCACCATTGTAAGGCTGATGGAGGCATCGCAACCCCAAGACTATGGCACATGCATAGGATAGATTTACATTTCTTGAAAGTATAGGTTAGTTTAATTGTATTTCCCTTGGTAGTATATAGGTTATTATAGCACATTTTATTTTGTATTGTTTCCTTTGTTAATTTTTTTATATTTATTTATAAATGAGGTATGAAATTAATGTTGAATTTATGAGAAGATCCAATAAAGTTAGTTCTGCATTAAATGTTTAGGGTTAAATGTAGAGTAGCTGCCTTATGTTAAGTAGAGACATTTAGGGTTGTTACAGTAAATTTAGCCGAAGATATTTAGGATGCTCTAATTCTCAATGTGGATAGTTTGATTGAATCTTGAATTTTGGATTCAATTGCATCTTCTCAATCATCTCCAAGCAAAGAGTTGTTTCAAAATTTCAAGTCTGGAAATTTCGAGAAGGTGCATCTTGCCGACAAGATTTGGGGATTGAAGGTGTAATGCCCCTAATTTTCTAAACCATAATAGTGACGTCGCCCATGCATACATAGCTCATTACGCGGAAGCTCATCATAAATAACTTTGGAAAAATAACACNAAAAAAAAAAAACAACCCTATCTCCGAAAATAAAACTTCCAATAACTAAATTCAAAAGTTTAAATGAAATAAACGTTCAACATCCTAACTCAAAATCCAAACGACAACATAATACTCAAAAATCCAAATAACAACATAATCTAATGATTATGTCCTCTCTTTAACTTCTATGGAAATCCTTAGCTCCACCGTCAACTGTACATTGGTGTCTTGCCTTTACCTGAAAAATGTAGGTTGCACGTGGCTTAAGTATTTTATGAAATACTCAGTAAGTCACCCCACTATCGGCTCTCTTTGTTGTAGTAGCATATGCAACAGCTCGTGTCTGTGGTGGTGCTCTTCTGCCTCGTTGGTTCTGGTTCTGATTTTGAGGTTCTTACCTTTCTTAGTTCTGACCCACATGTATGTTTTCTCAATCATGCAATGTATGCAATCAACAATCCTATGGCCTAACAAGGCATTAGTTCATGCTAGGCATTCATCATCATGATGCTTATGCCATTTCTAGCATTGGGGCTTGTCTTCTTGAGTTTGTCTCTTGTTGTTGTTTCTCATGTTTGCTTTGTAGTTTAACCTTTGATTCTTGTCAAACAACCTCTTTTGCCCGGTAGAGGTTTACTATGTCTTATTAACTTTCCACTTATGCATGTCCAATAGAGTGGCGACTCTCAAGGCTATGGCATAATTGTTTGAGGCCGCAATTGATCCTAGCATGTCTTCCTTCAGGCCCATGATAAAGCAGAGAATCTTCTTACGGTGTTCTTAAGTTTTTGAAGAAGGCTTCCCTAAACTAGGTCAAGGGAATGGTCCCACCTTTTGTGCTTACGCTTTGTAGTGGTTAGTCTATGGCTCCTAGTCCAAAGTCTGCTCCCATCATCGACCAACTCCGTAGTTACCAGAAAAATACGGAAAGTTTGGATTGAGTACAAAAACTCGGTAAGT
Source organism: Cucurbita pepo subsp. pepo (assembly GCF_002806865.2). NCBI lineage: Eukaryota > Viridiplantae > Streptophyta > Magnoliopsida > Cucurbitales > Cucurbitaceae > Cucurbita > Cucurbita pepo. Next base: position 5,849,149 of record NC_036657.1, on the reverse strand, counting down.
AAACTACTTATAGGCTCTTAATTGTGTTTATGATTGGGTTAAGGTACTATCCTTTTCTAAAACAACTAGGACCCTAACATATAATCTTAGCTTGGGTTCATGATACCTAGTCAACCTAGGTACTACCCCTAACGTGGCCCTAGAGTACTCCCCATAAAAGATCGAGAAAGGTCACATGATCAATACTAAACATGAACGTGACATCTTACAAGTAAAACATAGTGCTAACATCTCATCTAGGTGAGGTAAAAAAATATGAGGCTCAAACGTAACATTCTGATAAGAAAACATACTATAGAGAATCTCGCCCATAAGAGGAATTATGATCTTGTGATGCACCATGTTATGGGGATTACTTACGGTGTGGTAGAGTAGTACCTATCAACTTGGAGGGTCATATCCTTAAGGCATGGGGTGTGCATGGTGTCACAATCGCACTTTTAATGGCAGCGGACTTGGGATTGTGCGGCACTCACTTTCTAACGACAAGTGAGCTAAGCCAATTCGTTCTTGCGTCGCCTACGGCCAAGCGATGTATGCTCGAGCCTCTGGCCTCGGTTTTAAGAGAAGGTTTTAGAAAGCGAGGGCAGAGAGAGATTTTTGAAAGAGAGATTTTTGAAAGAGACATTATATAAGCAAGCAAGAGAGAAATAACAACGTGTCACGGGGATTTTCGAGGCTTCGAAAAACCGAATCGTGACTAAAAAGACGAAATCGAAAACAAACAAAAGGAAAATAAAAGAAAAGAAAAGCAAAGTAAAAAGATAAAAATACTTTCAATTAAAACAAAAGAGAGAAATTTTGTTTGTTAATTATTACAAAAGAAATTGCAAATATAAAATGAAATACAAAAGACTCTAAAAGACCAAAAAGGGACTGACGATCCGGAACGACCCCCTCTGTGACTGTACAGCTCTCAAACGCTCCTCTACCTCGACCAGCAGCCAGCGAACACCTGAGAAAAATAAAGGAGAACGAGATGAGTATAAAAATTATACTCAGTAAGCCACCTACTTGTAGGCTCTCTTCGCATCTTAATTTAACAGAACTCCCACGGTTTCCTAATTCGGTTCTAGGACATCGGGTTCTAACCTTAGTCTCTTGGGGCTTGCCCCTTGGGTTTCACCGGTTCATCGTCCTTTCATTAGTCACCTAGAGGTTCTCTCTATGAGGCGCTACCTCTACATGGCTATCTAGGACTACATGGTATCTAGCCTAGGGGTGTGCTGAATACCCCTACGCCCATATAGTCCTCCTATGGGGGGCGCGACCCAACCCGTTCCCATGCAGCTAATGGGCTGTACGACGTGGGGACACATTTCCCATGCGAAATGGCTAAGAGCAGTAAGGACTGATCAGGGACCCTTGGTCCTCCCACGAAGCTATAGATACCGTTCTCACACTAGCAATCTATGAATACTCCTAGGTACTTTCTTGCCATGGTGAACCACTAAGTTCCTAGGGGAAAATTAAGTCTGGCTGGAGTGACATATCGCTCCTAACAGTAATTCTCTAAGCTTATCATAGAAATGGGCACTAGAAAATAACGGGGTGTGCATGCAACCGTCTTCTAACATCCTAATATTCATGCAAACTAGGCACGCCGGCTCAACGGGGCGATGGCCTCCATCCAGCACCCAAAACACGAAGTTCGCGCTCAATGGGGTGAATTCATCCATCGAGCACCCGAAACACGAAATACACAATTCCAACATAAATTAAACGCATGCATACGTACAACGGAAGCTTAAGGCATACAAGCAACACTCAGATAATTCACCCAACACATCATAACAATCCATCTGATTAATCTCATTCATGGAGAGCTAATTTAAGGCAAAATTACTAACATGCATACATACAATCCAAGCGAACCCTACAAGTATTTCTTCCTAAATACCGGGTGGTGACTTACCTGGTTGACGCGTGTTCTTTTTGCTAGCGTTTCTTTGGTTGTGAGGTGTCCAAAAGTACTGATTTCTTTAAATTAGGTCCCTATTCACGTAAGAACAGTATTAGAACTGGAACTGGGACAAAAATCAGGCAAACAGAAAACATCCGGGCCAAATTGGCCGTTCCACGCGCTCTCACGCGCTAGTAGCGCGCTGGAAGCGCGTGGTCACGCGCGCGGGAAGCGCCAGTCGCAGGCTGCACGCGCGCCGCCTCCTCGTAGTCGCGGGTCGGCCGGTCCGGTCGGCTCGGCTCGCGTTGGTTGAGGTCTCGGCCAAACTTCTTCACAGATCATGCGTAGAGTTGTTCCTAGATGAATATATCAAGATTTCAGATCTTGATTCACAAAGGAAAACTGTAGATCTGAGAAAAGGTTCAAGATTCTTACCTTGCGGGTTTTCCGACTTCTTGATGAAAAATGGGACTCCGACCACCCACATTCTCTTTTCCCTTCCAAGAAAGTCTCTCTACATGATCTTCACCTCCTTGCATCATGGTCTTCATCGGAATAGACTCCAACGGTAGTTTTTGGTGAGTCTTCTGGCAGTTCATCCTTTCTTCTCTCTCTAGGTTCTCTCTACCCCTTTCTCTCACTATCTCTCTTTTACAGGACTATGGATGGGGTTTCATTTGGACCCCTTAGGAGGTTGGAGGGGCAAATTTACCTATTTGCCCCTCTCGACTTTTCCTATTTTTTTTCTTTAACTATTTCTATTTCTCTTTCTTCGGGTATTACACAACGGCTTACAGTATATAACCTTGGGTAGGGAGAAGTTGACAACTAGTCATATCCCCCTATAGTACATTCTGAGGCATTTCATGTCTGATAGTCCTAGACATGATATTTCTGAAACGTCATACTTTCTAGAAATACAAAAGTAAAACACTAGAATATGAAAAGACATAAAGGGTTGGGCTTGTCAAGGGCATGCGGTCATGGGCAACATGCCTTGGACGAGCATGACCGTGACATCCTCCCTCACCTAATTGGTTGACGTCCCTGTCAACCGACTACTTTCGAACCTGGCGATGTGGGGGGCGGCGGAGTCCAGATCTTCGGCGCGTTCCCAGCTGGTTTCCTCCATAGGGAGATTCTTCCATTTGACAAAGAATTCACGAATCGTCCGTACGGGTCTTCCTATCTTCCTAACCCTGTCGGCTAGAATCTCCTCTATTTCTTTACTGTCTCTTTATTTCAGATCAATGCTCGGTCTTGTGATTACATTTCGCTGGTCGTCGTTCGAGTCAGGGTAAGAAGGCTTCAAGTTGCTCACATGAATTATTGGGTGGATTTTTATCCATGTGGGTAGCACAACTCTGTAGGAGGTAGCCCCGATCTTTTTAAGGACTTCAACAGGGCCTTCATATTTTCGAACTAGTCGCTGGTCCTTTCGGCTGCGTAATCTGATCTGTTCTGGTCTCAACTTGATGAGGCTTTGATCTCCTTCTTGGAATTGAAGGGGGCGACGCTTCTTGTCCACCCACTTCTTCATAAGCTTGAAAGCTTTCTCTAAATATGAAATAGCATTGGGCCACACTAGCAGTTGTATCCAGTTCTTCGGGCGAGCGTCAACGAAGTGACGTAAGTATTTTTCGAGCAAGCAGTTGAACCGTTCCGTCTGTCCATCGGTTTGAGGATGGTAGCTCGAAGAGATGTTTAAAGTCGTTCCCAAGAAGGCAAATAGTTCGGTCCAAAATGTGTCAATGAATCTACCATCCCTATCACTGATGATGCTCGACGGAATGCCCCATAACTTGACAACGTGTTTGAAAAATAGTTGGGATGTTAGTTCAGCCGAGCATAATTTGGGAGTGGGAACAAACGTCGCATATTTTGAGAACCGATCTACGATAACCAAGATGGCGTCATATTCTCCGACTTTTGGGAGGTGTGTTATGAAGTCCAGAGACATACTTTTCCAAGGTCTTGTTGGCACAGGTAGAGGTTCCAAGAGTCCCGAGACTTTGGCTTTCTCGACTTTGTCCTGTTGGCAAATGAGGCACGTCTTGGTGTAATGCATGATATCGTCCCGCATATTCGGTCAGAAGTACCCCTTTTTTATTAGGCCATACGTTCTTTGCCAGCCAGGGTGTCCTTCCCATAAGGTATCATGACATTCCTGAATGAGTTTATTCCTCAGTTCTCCCGTTCTTGGGACGTATAACNTCGTCCGTACGGGTCTTCCTATCTTCCTAACCCTGTCGGCTAGAATCTCCTCTATTTCTTTACTGTCTCTTTATTTCAGATCAATGCTCGGTCTTGTGATTACATTTCGCTGGTCGTCGTTCGAGTCAGGGTAAGAAGGCTTCAAGTTGCTCACATGAATTATTGGGTGGATTTTTATCCATGTGGGTAGCACAACTCTGTAGGAGGTAGCCCCGATCTTTTTAAGGACTTCAACAGGGCCTTCATATTTTCGAACTAGTCGCTGGTCCTTTCGGCTGCGTAATCTGATCTGTTCTGGTCTCAACTTGATGAGGCTTTGATCTCCTTCTTGGAATTGAAGGGGGCGACGCTTCTTGTCCACCCACTTCTTCATAAGCTTGAAAGCTTTCTCTAAATATGAAATAGCATTGGGCCACACTAGCAGTTGTATCCAGTTCTTCGGGCGAGCGTCAACGAAGTGACGTAAGTATTTTTCGAGCAAGCAGTTGAACCGTTCCGTCTGTCCATCGGTTTGAGGATGGTAGCTCGAAGAGATGTTTAAAGTCGTTCCCAAGAAGGCAAATAGTTCGGTCCAAAATGTGTCAATGAATCTACCATCCCTATCACTGATGATGCTCGACGGAATGCCCCATAACTTGACAACGTGTTTGAAAAATAGTTGGGATGTTAGTTCAGCCGAGCATAATTTGGGAGTGGGAACAAACGTCGCATATTTTGAGAACCGATCTACGATAACCAAGATGGCGTCATATTCTCCGACTTTTGGGAGGTGTGTTATGAAGTCCAGAGACATACTTTTCCAAGGTCTTGTTGGCACAGGTAGAGGTTCCAAGAGTCCCGAGACTTTGGCTTTCTCGACTTTGTCCTGTTGGCAAATGAGGCACGTCTTGGTGTAATGCATGATATCGTCCCGCATATTCGGTCAGAAGTACCCCTTTTTTATTAGGCCATACGTTCTTTGCCAGCCAGGGTGTCCTTCCCATAAGGTATCATGACATTCCTGAATGAGTTTATTCCTCAGTTCTCCCGTTCTTGGGACGTATAACCTATTTCCTTTAGTCATTAGAAGGTCTCCCTCGACCCAAAACTGTCGTGTCTTCCCAGCTTTAGCTAGTTCGACGACGGCTTTGGCCGATGGGACCTTGTGTAAATGTTCTTTGATGATGTCGCGCATCGATCCATCGATCTTACTTGAATGAATATGGGCTAACATGCACAGGGCCGCATGTTGGCCCTTCCGACTCAGTGCATCGGTNTCCGTCTGTCCATCGGTTTGAGGATGGTAGCTCGAAGAGATGTTTAAAGTCGTTCCCAAGAAGGCAAATAGTTCGGTCCAAAATGTGTCAATGAATCTACCATCCCTATCACTGATGATGCTCGACGGAATGCCCCATAACTTGACAACGTGTTTGAAAAATAGTTGGGATGTTAGTTCAGCCGAGCATAATTTGGGAGTGGGAACAAACGTCGCATATTTTGAGAACCGATCTACGATAACCAAGATGGCGTCATATTCTCCGACTTTTGGGAGGTGTGTTATGAAGTCCAGAGACATACTTTTCCAAGGTCTTGTTGGCACAGGTAGAGGTTCCAAGAGTCCCGAGACTTTGGCTTTCTCGACTTTGTCCTGTTGGCAAATGAGGCACGTCTTGGTGTAATGCATGATATCGTCCCGCATATTCGGTCAGAAGTACCCCTTTTTTATTAGGCCATACGTTCTTTGCCAGCCAGGGTGTCCTTCCCATAAGGTATCATGACATTCCTGAATGAGTTTATTCCTCAGTTCTCCCGTTCTTGGGACGTATAACCTATTTCCTTTAGTCATTAGAAGGTCTCCCTCGACCCAAAACTGTCGTGTCTTCCCAGCTTTAGCTAGTTCGACGACGGCTTTGGCCGATGGGACCTTGTGTAAATGTTCTTTGATGATGTCGCGCATCGATCCATCGATCTTACTTGAATGAATATGGGCTAACATGCACAGGGCCGCATGTTGGCCCTTCCGACTCAGTGCATCGGTTGCTTGATTACTCTTCCCTGCCTTGTGTTCGAATTTGAAGTCGAATTCCGCCAACGACTCTTGCCACCGGGCTTGTTTTGCCGTCAATTTTTGTTGATCGAAGAAGTGGCAGATGCCGCTGTTATCCGTCTTCACTATGAACTGTGATCCCAAGAGATACTGCCAGACTAGTAGGCAATGAACTACAGCCAGCATTTCTTTTTCCGGAGACAGTGTATCTCCGTTCGGCATCATTGAGCTTTCGACTTTTATAAGCGATGGGGTGCCCTTCTTGAATAAGGACACCGCCTAAGGCAAAGTCGGCAGCATCTGTTTCTATTTCAAATGGGTTTGTAACATCTACTAACCCAAGGACAGGACCCCTCGTCATGGTTGCCTTCAGACCTTCAAAGGCCATTTGACATTTATTTGACCACGACCAAGGGTGGTCTTTCTTCAGGAGCTCCGTTAAGGGGGCGGCTCATCGTGAAAACCCTTCGACGAATTGCCTATAGTAGTTTGCTAATCCTAAGAAGGACTGCACATCGGATACGGAAGTAGGGACTTTTCACTCTTGGATAGCTTTTATCTTATTGCTATCCATCCCGATCTGTCCACAACTGATGACATGTTCGAGGAAGTTGATGCATGTCTGTGCGAAGGCACATTTTTCTTTCTTGACGTACAACTGATTCTGGTGCAGCTTGTTAAATACTAGCTTCAAGTGTACCTTGTGTTCCTCTAGGGTTGTGCTGTATACAACTATGTCGTCGAGGTATACTATGACGAACTGATCCAAGTATTCGTAGAAAATCTGGTTCATTAACGTGCAAAACATAGCTGGGGCGTTTGTCAAGCCAAAGGGCATTACTAGGAACTTGAAGGCCCCATATCTTGTCACGCACGTCGTCTTCGGACTCGTCCCCCTCGGCGATACGTACTTGGTAGTACCCTGATCGTAAGTCCAACTTCGTGAAGTATTTGGCCCCATGAAGTTGGCCGAACAAGTCAGATATTATCGGCAGTGAGTACTTGTTGCGTACCGTCACCTTGTTTAAGGCTCTATAATCTATGCACAGACACAACGTCCCATCCTTCTTTTTCTGAAATAGTACGGGGGCTCCGTAAGTTGCTTTTGCCGGGCGGATGAATCCTGCCGTCAACAACTCATCTAGTTGTTTCCTCAATTCGGCTAGCTTAGGGTGAGCCATCCAGTATGCATTCTTCGCTGGGGGTTTAACCCCGGGAAGGAGTTCAATTTCGTGATCAATGCCTCGACGGGGTGGTAATGTTTGTGGTAGGCTCTCTGGCATTATGTCAGCATAATTGTTTAGTACCTCCTTGATTTCGTCTGGGATAGTTTCCTCAGTAGTCACTTCTTCCATCAATGGTATAGCCATAAATGTTGGTTCCTCTCGTGCGAGTCCTCTTTTCAATTGTATGGCTGAGATCATTCTAAGATTACCTGGCTACTTGATGCTTGCAGGTATTACTGTGGGATTGCGGTAGGTGATCACCAAGCATTTCGTCAGTGGCATTGGGATAACTTTGTGTTCTAGGAGGAACTCCATCCCAAGTACCACGTCAAAGTCGTCCATGTAAACTACGACAAGATCCAGCTCTCCTGTCCAAGTCCCTAATTTGAAGGGGACGCTTTTGGAAACTCCCACAATAGGCAAGGCCTCGGAGTTGACAGCTTACATTTTTTCAGGGTCTTTTCCTATGGTGAGTCTCAATCTTGGGCTTCTTGATCGGCAATGAAATTGTGAGTCGCTCCTGAGTTTATCAAAGTGCTCTTGCTCGATCGAGAGTTTATTGTCGCATCCACAAACATGAGCCCTTTCTCTATTATCTCCTTCGGTTCGACCTTCCGTTGGAGGGCTAATAGAAATTTGAGCGCGCCCATTCGGGGTTGTCTTGATCTTTCTTCTTGTCTAGCATAGTCTCGACTCTTGTGTCGTTGCTCTCTTGAATGGACACTTGGAGTGCAGTGAGGGAGGCCCGATGAGGACAGTAGGACACTTTGTGGGGGCCTTTACACAATATGCATTGTAAAGGTGTTGTCAGGTGGTTCCTTTGAGGGTAAGGTCCTTGAAATGTCCCCGCTTGGTTGTTCTGAGGAGGTCTATCTATCCACCCGCTTGGTCTGTCGTTACCTCTGTTTGGCCTATTGGGGCTTCCATTTCGATGACCTGGTGGCTTATATGTTTTGCTCCCAGTGTTTGGGCCCTGTGTTGTTTTTCTTTGGTAACTCGCCTCATTCCCATAGTCTAGGAGTCTCTCGGCGCTGGCAATTGCGGTAGCTAGGTCTTCGACCTTTTTCTCATGTATTTTTGTTTTGGCCCACAGTTGTAACCCATTTATAAAGAAGAACATCTTGTCCTTCTCTGATGTGCCCCTAATATCTAGCATCAGGGTCGAAAATTGTCTGACACAGTCCCTTATGCTTCCAGTTTGCTTTAGGGCTATTAGTTTTTCCATTGCTAAATGGTCTACGTTTTCGAGGAGGAATTGGTCCCTCAACTCTCTCTTGAGGTTTTCCCACGAGTCTATGGTGCACAATCCATTCTTTCATACGCCACCAAAGTTTGGCGTCGTCTATGAGATACATGGAGGCTACTGTCACCTTCATGTCGTCGGTACAAGCCGATGTGGCTTTGAAGTACTGCTCGACATCAAAGATGAAGTTCTCCGACTCTTTGACATCCCGGTTCCCTTTGAAAGGTCTATGATAAGCGCCTACAATGCTGGAATTTGCAAAGCTAGAGGTCCTTCTAGAATCCTTGCAAAACGCTCACAGAGAAAGCTAACTTAACGGATTGATTCCAACCAAGAGCTGGTTAGAAGATGAATGACTCTTAGATCGAACTTGGAATCTATGATGGTCACTCTTAGATACCAAGACAATTCACTCCAGAATTAGCTTGATCAAAACTAATTCAATGAATCGGTTTAAACATCAAACCTAAAGCAAGATTTGAAAAAG
>NC_036657.1:5828948-5834883 GCF_002806865.2 Cucurbita pepo subsp. pepo | reverse complement strand
AGACTTGGAAAATATAGTAAAAGAAGCATTTGTGCTTTTCTTTAGCCAATGGCTAAGTTTCTTTGCAATTCTATGTAGTTTAGGTTGCATGTAGAATCATTCAAGCTCGACATGATCAATCTTGCTTATGGAGTAATTCGAATCTCAAACAAGTGTTCTTGCTTTGAGATATTTGATCAACAAGAATCATTCAAGCTAGACATGATCAATCTTGCTTGTGGAGTGATTCGAATCTCAGACAATATTCTTGTCTTGAGATATTCGATCAACAAGGTAATCCGAATCTTATTCTCCTTGTATTGATTCCTTATCTTATCATACTTCTTAGTTGATTTTCGAGGCATTAGTTCTCAATCTTCCAGTACTCGAATTACTTCCAATTTTCTTTGACATATTCCTTGTAATGTTCAGTTTTTGGAAGCATCAAGAATTTCATGATAACAAGTTTGAAAGGGAGTTAATTTTAATAAACACTTAGAGAAGGTCAGAATTTGTACTAATGTGGTTTGTTCAAGTGAACTGACGTCATTGTCTTCTTCCTCATAAAGGAAGAAGACGTGCGTGCTCTTCATTGTCGCCGCTTGAAACTCGAAATTTTCTACTTAATTTAAGGTCGCTACTGTGTACATACCATAAACATTGAATGCGGAAGACTTCATTGAAATTCCATAAAACATAACCTTTAACTTAAAAACACAGCCATGGACTTACGTGTTTCGAAAACATCTTTAAAACGACACAACAAAAGACCCGAAATAAAATAAATAAGCGTTTAAGTTTAAAACATCCTATTCTATCCTAAGTCTAAGAAAATAAATACCACTATCCTATGCATGTGCCATGATCTCGAGTTGCGATGCCGTCGTCAGCCGTACAGGAATGCCTTGCCTTAACCTGAAAAATGTAGTAGCACATGGCCTGAGTATTTAAATAAATACTCAGTAAGTGACCCCCTATCGGGGTTATGCGTCAAACACATGCAATGAAATGATGGGACCTATCGTTCCGTTTCGTTTCTTTTTCGTTTCGTTTCGTTTCATTTTCCCTACGGTGTAATCCTAACAGGTAATCGTGGACGTGTACCATATACTCTACACGCAGCCCATACGTGCGAGTATGGGCTCACCAGCTAGTTCGCACACCGCTGGGCCACTGTCCCTAGCCGGTGGGCATGCTCTGGGGGCCCACCGGGACCCGTTAAAACTAAAACCGTCACGGCAGCGCTATGCAGGGCATAACGATCGTTGTCCTGCCATTTGGATGTACGCGTCCGTACCCTCGTGATGGGATAGGGGTATCCCCCCAAATGCATGATCACACAATATGCATGAGGTCCCACTAGTCCTACAGTCATCATTTAATGAACATAACCCCGTGTCACGTTTTCATGCTTACATGTCATTCTCATTCTCATTTCGTTACATATCATACATATTCCTAGCGGGGTTATGTATCATGCAATTTACCGTATTTCATGTCATACAATTCATTCAGTTACATTCCAATACTCATACAACAAGCCATAATCGTACAAGGGCCACACATCGTCACATGCATTCATATCACATCAACTAAGCAGCATAAATAACATACATTCACGTTCACATGATTTCGTACTTAAGCACAATAATCTAGCATACAATGTATCATATCATAACCAAGTCATAACGTAAACACTTCATAGTCATATCGTTCTCTAACTTACCATAGCCTTAACGTTCTTATACCTATCACAGACATATCATTACGTGACGTACCTTAGTCATATCGTCACAAGAACGTACCCTAACGCTATCGTTCTATCAATCTATCACAAACCTATCCCTTTCTACCCATAACCTAACCGTATTCTTTCATCAATCTCTCCTATCCATAGCACTCCGGTATGTAACCTAACCTTAACGTTTCATGAACGTATCTTACTCCTATCGTTACATTTCGTTTTGTGCATCCTTCTTGTATCCTATCTCAAACATATCCTTAAACACATCGTACAGTAACTATTATCATACAATTCACATATTATAACATATAGGAAATATATCGATCCATAGACAATTTACACATATCAATATATATGACACGTGCAGAACCAACAGGGCACGTTTCAACATCAAAATATAACCATGCCGATAGTAAGGTTACTTACCTGGCTAGCTTAAGTCGTTGTCACGAATATATCTTTAATTAAAGTTCGATTCCGTTCTTTGAAATCCGAATCAACCTATATGAGCTCATGACATTAGTTTCAGGTTTGAACTCTACAACATTATTTCTCTAATTTACATTGGTCCATTGTTAAAAGTTTGAAATGTTATATATATATATCTATAATTATATTTTTATTAAAAATCTTATTACTGATAAAAATTTAATCTAATATTACTAATCTGACATGATAAAAATTTAATCTAATATGACTGATTGACTAAAATCGTATAAATGATTGCCATTTAATTTCTAACTGAAAGCTAGATCATTGTAATAATTCAATGAAGATCTAACTATGATTGGTTGTAATTTCTAAAAAAAATAGGATAGAAGAAAATGAAGATTTAATATATACCTTATTTTGATTGGATCTATCTTCACTCAAATCTCCCGTGAATCTCAACTTGGTAAAGGTAATTCTCTCTCCAGTGAATCTCAACTTGGTAAAGGTAATTCTCATCAAGGATGGGTTGAGGAGAGATAATTATGATAAGGGATGAGAGGTTAATGGAGAGAAGTGATGAGAGGTTAGTGGAGAGAAGTGATGAGAGGTTAGTGGAGAGAAGTGGGGAAATGTTTTTTTTTTTTTTTTTAATTAATTAATTAATTTATTGTTATTATTATTATTATTTTAACCATTTTTATAATTATTTTTATTTTTATTTCTTTTTGGGCTATTACAGTAACGATGAATTTAATAGAGCATGGATGTGTTATTAGTCATATGAAATTTGGAAAACTCTTGAAATAACTCGTCAGTGAACAAATCAAGTTAAAGACACAAAAATTAGCATATTAGTTCATAATTATGAACTATTTAAAATGGATGAAAATGAATCTATTGGTGATATGTTTACTAGGTGTACTAATATTCTTTAAAATGGATGAAAATGAATCTATTGGTAATATGTTTATTAGGTTTACTAATATTCTAAATATTTTAAAAAATCTCGGAAAAGTTATTCTGCCTCTTAAGATGTAAGAAATTTTTTTAGATTCCAACCTAAAAGTGGGAAAAAATCTTGGAAAGGTATATTCTACTTCTAAAAATATAAGAAAAATTAGTAGGTTTCTACCTAAAAGTTGGGAGGCAAAAGTGATGCTATTCAAGAAACAGGATCTCACAAAGCTTCCTTGGGATGAATTTGTTGGTTATCTCACGACGCATGAAGGAGCACATGGGAGAGGAATCCAAAAAGAAGAAAAATATAGCCCTAAAGTCCATTAAAGTTGACTCCGAAAATGAGGAAGTTTCGGTGAAGATGATGTCACCTACCCAACAGGTAAGTATAAATTTTTTATTAAAAGGTGATTACAGCTGAAAAGTCTGGTTTATCCTTGCAATAATATCTTTAAACTTAAAGTACCAATAATTCTCTAATCAACAATTTGATTATGATCCAAGCATAAATAAGTGCTTCATAGACCAATGAGAGGTGGGTCCCATTATTAATCACCTATGATTTCATTTTTTATTTGATTAACTCATGTTGGTGTCGTTAGCCAGTTATGTCTCTATTATTATTATTGCAGAGATGTCTCAATGTTAGACGAAACCCTCTTAGGCACAACTCAAAAAGGATAGAAAACCCTACTTTTGCACATAGATTCATATTAATTGTCCACGTTTTTACCAATTTAAGCACTTAATCCCAAAAAAAGCATAAAAGAAACGTATGAAATAATGTTAAATACAAACATAGAATGCCATTAATCGTGATCAAACATCATACGTAATTCTTAGTTCTACATATTTTTTAAGTTAATTTTTCTTTTTTAAAAGTGTTTTAGTGCGTATGGGTGTGAAATTGTTTGATATTAGTGTTAAGAAACCTTTTCCCCCTTGTACTTTAGTCTAAAGCTTAGCTAAGTACAAGTTTGGTGTTAAGTGGTAGTTCATTTTTGTTATAAATGTTCTTAGTTAGTGTGGTTGTGGGATTGGATTGCTTGATATTAAAATATCAAAGTTTATATTTTAGTTAACAAATAGGTGGGTGGCACACTTTAGACTGATATGTATTAGAGATCACTTGATTTAAGAATTTGAAGTATGTGCTTGTCCAAGCAAATGGATACTCATTAAGTGGCACAGGGTAAGATAGACCTGTAGAGTAAACCAAAATATGATAAAACGAACGAGAATGAAGCACAAGTCTCTGATATATGCATAGTTTAATGCATTAGAGAGTTTAAAGCTTTGTATTCTCTCATTTTTTCGAAATACATCAGCTAGCTCAATCTTCTTATTAAATCTATTTGATAGTGGTAACCGATCACCATCAAATTTAATATGAAAACAATTACCATCGATTTTGATCGAAAAAGTTTATTTTGCATGTTCCACCTTCACTCGATGTGTTATTTTTGCATCGATAGAAGGAGCTTATGTTGATCTCTTTTATGTGTGGGCATAAGCCTCATGCGATGACATTCTACGAAAGTGGGGTTGTCTATTTTTAAAAGCTATGTAATGTCAATATCAGATGGTTTTAAGATATCAAATAAGAGCTATGTAAAGTTCAAAATAATTTGTATAAGTTTCGAAGAGAAATTGTAAAAGAAATATTAAGGATGTCATTCATCTTCTTCAAAAATTTGAAGTTCATACTCATCAAATATAATATGGGTAGAGATCCAACCATCCATGTTACTCCAAATTTGAACCACCGCCAATGGACACGAAGGGACTAACATAAATGGTTCTTTTATTTTTAGGGACTAACATGAATATTTTTCAAGAAGGAGTTGTGGTTTGAGAAAGTCAAAATCGAACTACTCAAGAAAGCTCAATTTTATGTTTTAGTTCACTTGCACACTGTAACGGAACCAAAAAAAAAAAAAAAAAATTGATGGTCGTCGGCAGAACCGAAAACTCCGGCGTTCGCCGGAGTTTTCGCTCGCACACGACCCACAAAGGGCGGCCGAGGGCTGGGATGACAAAAAATATGGCGTCCTCGACCTTCAGCCACCCTGAAAACACCTGCAAAGAAACGAGAACGGGAAGGAAAAAGGAGAGAGAACAGAAAACCGACGGAACTCCGGCGAAGCCGAAGCGTACGAATCGACGTCGACAACCCCCATTTCACACCACAAAAGTAATCCCAGAACCCTTTTCACACATCAGGAGTAGGTTTTAGACGAATCCCGTACGCTAAACATCGTCAGCAAGGAAGACGGAACGGCGGACTTTCGAACTTCTCCAGATCCCGGAGTGCGAGGCCCTTACCAACGAAATCTGTACCAAAAACAGGGTTAGGGTGAAGGATAAGCTCGGGAACGGGGGGAAAAAAAGAGAAAAAAGGACGTCGGGATGACGTTGTCGAGGAGAGAAAGAGACCGCCGGAAAATCGCGCAGGAGTCGGGCGAAGAGGACGAAGTCCGACCCGAGATCCAGATCTGGAAACCCAAACCGAGTCTCGTCCCTTCGGTCGGCCCAGAACCCACGTTACCCGCAGCCCAAACACCTGGCCTTCACCCCGCGGCCGTCACCCGCGAGTCGGCCCATCACCGCGCGGCCCGTCACCCGCGTTTGGCCCGAGACCCGCGAGCGACCTGTTAACCCGCGCCTCGACCCGAGATGCCTGCACACGCGTCGCTCTCTGATTGTGCCACGTGTCACGTCTGCAGCGCGGCTTCATCGGCTCGCGGCGGCTCCTCGACTCCGGCGGCTTATTCGGCTCGGGAAACCTGTTTCCAGCCCGATTGACACCGTTCCGACCCTCCC
>NC_036657.1:5797871-5827993 GCF_002806865.2 Cucurbita pepo subsp. pepo | reverse complement strand
TTTGTGATAGATTGATAGAACGATAGCATTAGGTTAAGTTCTTGTGATGATATGACTAAGGTACGTTCACGTAATGATATGTCTGTGATAGGTATAAGAATGTTAATGCTATGATAAGTTAGAGAATGACATGACTATGAAGTGTTTACGTTATTACTTGTTTATGATATGATACATTGTGATGCAATATGTCATGGTATGATGTGTATATGATGAAATGTTATGTTAAAAGCATAGAACGTTATGTTAGGTCTCTTAAATTATGTGTATATAGCATGATATGAATGACATGAAATTACGATAAATGACATGAAATATAACCCCGTTAGAATTTTGTATGATTTGAGAACGGAAGAATGAGAAATCATATGATATTAATGATGAACGATATCTGAAACGATATGAAAAATGATATGATATGTACTTAATGCTAGCGAGGTTGTATTAAAGGATAATGAAATTGTAGAAGTAGTGGGAACCTCATGCATTATGTATGTTCATGCATCTGAGGGGATACCCCTATCCCATCACGAGGGTACGGACGCATACATCCAATGGCAGGATAACGATCGTTATGTTTTACATAGCGCTGTCGTGACGGTTACTAATTCTAACGGGTCCCGGCATAAGTCTCTAACCAACCTCTCTCTCTGTGTTGTCTCTCTTGTTCTTCCTGCTTTCATCTGAATGGAGTTTGTTGTTGTTTGATTTGAAAATTTTAAAGATAGAAGGAGAGAGCTAAAAAAAAATAGGGCGGATGATCCTGTCATGTTGTTGGTGACTATTTCAATTGCTTATCTTTGGGGATTTTAAGGTTCATAAAGTTGGGAAACTTGTTTGCTTGTTTCATTTTTACTCGGAAAATTCGTTGGGTTTTGTTTTCCAAGCACGATGTAGTCTAAAGAATCATGTAAAATAACACATAACGAGACTATGGACAAATGTTCATAAATATATTATTAAAATAAAGTGGCGAAAAATAAATGAATGCAAATTTAAATAAAACTAAGAAAATTGTGTTTTCTCGAATCTATGCTAAGGCTACGAAAGGAAAACAACATAAATGTAGCTATCTTAACTTTGATCTCATGGCCATCACTGCGAAATCGTCAGTCGTACAAGGGTGCCTTATCTTTACCTGAAAAATAAGAGTAACATGTGGCTTATGTATTTTATGAAATACTTAGTAAGTGACTCAACTACTGATATGAATCCAACAACTGATCACTTTCATGTACTCGAACGAGCAATTACAAGAAGCAATACAAAGAAGATTCAAGTATCAAATCAAGAAAATAATGGAATCGCTAACATTGGAAAGTGATTAGAAGACTTGTCATTGGTAGTTGAATTACCAATTAAGACAATTTATGAATGTCTTATGTTCTTCAATTTGTATTTAATAGCATTTATTTGTGATTTGTAGTTGGTGGTTGAACTTTATTATGTTAGGGTTATCTTGTGGGCCCATTCAAAGGCATGTAATATTCAATGTTTGAAAAAAGTTAGAATACAAACAAAACATTTGTGTTTTCTTGATAGTTATTCTTTTTCAAACCTTGCTTTAGGTTTGATGTTTAAACCGATTCATTGAATTAGTTTTGATCAAGCTAATTCTTGAGTGAATTATCTTGGTATCTAAGAGTGACCATCATAGATTCCAAGTTCGATCTAAGAGTCATTCATCTTCTAACCATCTCTTGGTTGGAATCAATCTGTTATNTCCGTCAGGCCCTTCCGACCGCCACAACTCTCTGGTTGACTCTCTTCCTCCCAGTTAATAAACATTTCTTCTTTTTATTTCCGTTTCTCTCAATATGGAAATTGTTTTTTTTTTTTTTTTTTTTTTTTTTTTTTTGTCTCTTTCAGATTATCGAGAAAAGAAAAAAGAAAAGAAAAGAAGAATTAGTACGAAAAAAAATCAGTGATGAGAAAAAAAGAATATATATTCAGTTCTTATCATTTATTTGAGTTTGTTCAAAATTTTCAAGCTCTTGATCCTTGACATACTAGTCTTAGCTTGTTAGAGTTGATCATTGAATTGATTATAATTGATTATAATCAAGCTTAAAGCAAGATTGCGCAAAAAAAAAAAAAAAAAAAAANAAAAAAAAAAAAAAAAAAAAAAAAAAAAAAAAAAAAAAAAAAAAAAAAAAAAAAAAAAAGTTAGCTTTACATTCTTGACCTAATACCAAAAGCCTACGAGTGTTAAACAAGAGTGTCCATGAGTGAAATTTTTGTGAAAAGTGTGGAGAGGTCCCTATTACTGATAACAAAATGTCACATAATGGAGAAGGAGTACCACCAATACCAGATCTTAATATAACCATTCTTCAAGCAATTCAAGGTATGATGGAAATGATGATGGAAGATAGACAAGAAAGAAGGGCGCAACAACAAAGACAAGAACAAACATTACAAGAAGATGAAAGTATAGTAGTAGTACAAGAAAGACAAGTTGAAGGAAGATGGAGAGAAAGAAATAACCATGTAAATATTATGCAACCTAGAATGATAGAAAGAGTACATGAAGATAGAGATTGGAGAGTTAAACTCAAAATCCCACCCNACCATTTTGTGGAACGGCAGATTCTGAGGCATACTTGCAATGGGAAAGAAAGATAGAGCATGTGTTTGATTGCAACACCTATAGTGAAAATAAGAAGATGAGACTTGCTATTGCCGAATTTACCAATCATGCCGGTGATTGGTACCAACACCTCAAATCCGAGAGAAGAAAAGAGGAGGATCCAATAGAGACTTGGGAAGAACTTAAAAAAGTCATGAGAAAAAAGTATGTTCCAAAACATTATGAAAGAAACTTGAAAACTAAATTGCAAGGTTTGAGGCAAGGAACAAAAAGTGTGGCGGAATATTATCAAGAGATGGAAACTATGATGAAAAGAGCAAATGTTAGAGAAGAAGAAGAAGATACCATGTCTAGATTCCTTGGAGGTTTGAATCGAGAAATTGCTCATCTTGTTGACAGAAATCCACCACCATATCTGGAAGACATGTATCATTATGCTCTCAAAATTGAAGACCAATTGAAGGAAGAAAAAGAGCATTCAAAAAGGTACACATCACGAACTAACACCTTTTCAAATTCTAAAACTTGGAACAAGGATAGTTTTGTGAATAGAAATGAATCAATGTCACCAAAAGAAAAGTTTGTGGCTGCTAAAAGAGTGGAGGCTGAGAGTTCCATTGGTAAAAAGAATGAAGCTTCAAAGACGGTAAAGGAGAAGTCTAGTTCTATTCAATGTTGGAAGTGCAAAGGGTTTGGACACATGAGCAAAGAGTGTGTTAATAAAAAAGTTATGGTGATAAGGAATGGTATACTTGATTCAGATGATGAATGTGAGGATCATGATTCACAGCTTGTGGAAGAAATCGCAGCATATGATGATGAGTATGTTGAAGAAGGTAATTCCATATCTTTGATCACAAGAAGGGTACTCAATGTTCAAATCAAGGAAGAGAAATTTGAAGATCAAAGGGAAAACTTGTTCCACACAAGATGTTTGGTCAAAGGAAACCCATGCAGCTTGGTGATTGATAGTGGAAGTTGCACAAATGTGGTAAGCAGCTTCCTTGTAAAAAGACTTCAACTTTCTGTCCATCCCCATCCAAAACCATACAAACTTCATTGGTTAACAAACAAAGAAGAAATTAAGGTGAACTCCCAAGCTCTTATTTCTTTTACTCTTGGAAGATATAAAGATGAAGTTCTTTGTGATGTCGTACCAATGCATGCGGGGGACATCTTATTCGGCCGACCTTGGCAATATGATAGAAAGGTAACATTTGATGGTTTGATGAACAAGTATACTTTTACTTTGTGTGGGAAGAAATTTACTTTATTTCCGTTGTCTCCAATATGAAGTACATTATGACCAATTGAAATTAGAGAAGAAAAGAAAAGAAGAGGAAGAACCACAGTGGAGGAATAAACTAAGGTAAAAGAAAGAGATAAGAGTGGAAAAAAAAAAGAGAAAAGTGAGGGGGGCAAAGGATGAGTGAAAACCAAGAAAGAAAAAAAAAAAGGTGAGAAAAAAAATATAGTACTAGAGAAAAAAAAAACAATATTCAGTTCTTGTCGGAAAGAACAAAGAATTTGATTTGAGGACAAATTCTTTTAAAGAAAGGAGGATGATATGAATCCAACAACTGATCACTTCCATGTACCTGAACGGGCAATTACAAGAAGTAATACAAAGAAGATTCAAGTATCAAATCAAGAAAATAATGGAGTGGCTGACATTGAAAAGTGACTAAAAGACTTGTCATTCGTAGTTGAATTACCAATTAAGACAATTTATGAATGCCTCATTTTCTTTAATTTGTATTTAATAGCATTTATTAGTGATATGTAGTTGGTGGTTGAACTTTATTATATTAGGGTTATCAGTTAAAGGCATGTAATATTCAATGTTTGAAAATAGTTGAATACAAACAAAATTTTTGTGTTTTCTTCATACCTTTTTTGTGTTATTCTTTTTCAAACCTTGCATTAGGTTTGATGTATAAACCAATTCATTGAATTAGTTTTGATCAAGCTAATTCTGGATTGAATTGTCTTGGTATCTAAGAGTGACCATTATAGATTCCAAGTTCGATCTAAGAGTCATTCATCTTCTAACCAGCTCTTGGTTGGAATCAATCTGTTAAGTTAGCTTTCTCTGTGAACGTTTTGCAAGGATTCCAGAAGAACCTCTAGCTTTGCAAAAATCTAGCATTGTTGAAGCTTATCAACTACTAGGGTCGAGAAATGCATATAGAAGCAATCATGGAGGGACCTATCATTTCATTAAAAATATTTCATGGCCTTGAACTCTTCTATCCTGTCTAGACCAAAATTAGTTGTGTAGTACTTCTCTACATACGATTCTCAAACACGCACATGGGCTCACTAGGTTGGCGTATACGTACCCTAGGCCTGCAATTTAGCTAGCGGACACTCACACTGCTGAAGCCATGAAGGGAAAGGAGCCAGCATAATATCATGGCATACATAGACATCGTAATGTACACATCAGCACTCATCATATCGAGCAAGTATTTTGATGCACATGACATACAAAAATGCATGAGGTCTCCATAGTTTTAAATCATAACATAAACATATGATGCAGGTCGTACATTCGTTCTTTCATAAACATTTTCATGAATACATACATGGCACAACAATATTTTATATCTACAAGTAATTATGCTAACATGGTGTGCATAGCTAACATATATTGGTATCATGCATCATAAATAATGGGAGTCAACCATATCCATAACAAAATCATAGCATAACTTATAATATAACATATAACATAAGTTCACGTCAAATAGTCACAGAGCTTCTTGAATCGCCGTCACTTTTGCCTCCCAACCTTTAGATAGAGACGTAAGAATTTTTCTTACATTTTCGAAAGTAATATACTTTCCAAGATTTTTAAAAGCATTTAGAATATCAGTAAATTTAGTAAACATATCATCAATAGATTCATTTTCATACATTTTAAATAGTTGATAATTATGAACTAACATGCTAATTTTTGTTTCTTTAACTTGATTGGTCCCTCCTGAGTTATTTCAAGAGTTTTCCAAATTTCATAGGTCGAAGAACACGTATATACTCTATTCAATTCATCATTACTTATGGCACAAAGAACAATTTTTCGCTCATCAAATTCCCCTCCTATTTTAGGCGCCGCAATATTATTAACAATTTTTATCGGGATATAAGAACCTTTGCTAACATTTAACCACAATTGTTAATCAACCGATTGCAAATAAATTTTCATTCTACCTTTACAATAGGTATAATTTGTTCCATCAAATTAAGGGGTCTGGAGGTTGATTGTCCTTCACTAAAACCATTTTTAACACGTAGGTTTGACATAAGCTCGAACAACAAGGTTTATATAAAAAATCTATAAGAGCAACCTGCTCTATTACCAATTGTTGGATCTATGGCAACTCTAGAGTGGGGTGAATAGGGTTTTAATAATAAAAGTACTTAAGCAAGATTAATTTTTCTAATTATGAAACTTTTTATCAACAAGTAGAAGATGATAATTACTATAACAAATTAGTTCAAGTCAAAACAATAATCAACTACAATATGCAATAAATCACAATAATAATTTTGAAATTAAATAAGAAAGAGTTAGAAAATATGACAATTTTATAGTGGTTCGGTCAAACTCGACCTACTCCACCCCCTAAGCGCCTCTTCGAAATTTGAATAAAGAACTTTCTCGACTCTTTCCATGGATCAGAGCCCAACCACTACACCGCGCTTTTTACGAGTTCAAGAGCAAACTCAATTTTTTCCATGACTCAGAATCAAACCGATACAAGTATTTGAATTTGGTAAGAACACATCATAACTTTCTAAAAGACTAGATTTACAATTTGGAGCACACAATAAAAAAATCAAAAGATGAATAAAAATAAAATTGGAAACTTAGGAAGAGCAACAATAAAGGCTTTAGAAAATTGAAGATTGAAGAAATATGGAAGTTGTGTGTTCAGAAATACCAGAAAGTTGATGAATTTAAATAGAGAAGAAAAGTGTAAAAAAGTAGGAATTAATATTAACTAAGAGAAATGAAAGGTAGATATTAAAAATAAATAATAAGAAATTTTTTTAATTTATTTTTATTATATTTTTTAAATATAATAATATAATATAAGAAGAATAAAAATTAAGGTGAGTAACCTTCCATCACAAATTCAAAATTTATTATAAATATAATATAATAATAATAAAAAGTGATGTGAGAAATAGTTACATTCAAATTTTAAAATTTATTATAAATATAATAATATAATAATAATAATACCAAAATTTTAAAATATAATATTATAATAATATAATAGAGTAATAATATAAATCGATGGGAAAATATTCAAATTTATAGATAAATAATTTTATTTAAAAATATAATAATTAGTAAATAATTTTATTTAGAAATATAATAATAAGAACTGACACTTTGATTTGTCTATTATTTTGATAGGTAATTTCTTGGTTTTAGCTTTGATTTGAGTGATTGAGAAGTGGTTGAAATCGTTATTTTCATCCTTATCCGTAGACAGTTTAAAATACTAAAAATAGTTAATAATTAAACGTACATTTATTATCATCAAAACAGGGATCAATTAATTAATTAATATGAGATTAAGGGCCAAAAAAAGCAACATTTTCTGTATTCTCCATAATTGTATATACAAAAAAGTCGTCGATATAAATCTCTAGCCAACCTTTCTCTTTGTGTTGTCTCTCTTGTTCATCCTACTCATCTAGATCGAGTTTGTTGTTGTTTGGCTTGAAAATTTGAAGGATAGAAGGAGAGAGCAAAAAAATAAATAAATAAATAAATAGGGTGGATGATACGCTCACTTTGTTGGAGACTATTTTAATTGCTTATCTTTTCGGATTTTAGGGTTCATAAAGTTTGGCAACTTGTTTGCTTGTTTCACTTCTTGTTCTCTCATTTATACTTTGATCCCATGGTCATCACTGTGAAATCGTCAGCCGTACAAGGGGTGACTTACCTTTACCTAAAAAATAAGAGTAACACGTGGCTTGAATATTTTAAGAAATACCCAGTAAGTGACTCCACTATTAGGGTCGGGAAATACATATAGAAGCAATCATGGAGGAACCTATCATTTCATTAAAAATATTTCATGGTCTTGAACTCTTTTATCCAAGCCAAACCAAATTAGTTGTGTAATACTCCTCTACATACGATTCTCAAACACGCACATGGACTCACTAGGTTGGCGTATACGTACCCTTTGGGTCTGCACTTTAGCTAGCGCACACTCACACTGCTGAAGCCATGAAGGGAAACATGCCAACATAATATCATGGCATACATAGATATCATAATATATACATTAGTACTCATCATAACGAGGAAGTATCTTGATGCACATGACATACAAAAATGTATGAGGTCTCCATAGCTTTAAATCATAACAAAAACATATGATGCAGGTCGTACATTCGTTCTTTCATAAATACATACATGGCACAACAATCTTTTATATGTACAAATAATCATGCTAACATGGTGTGCATAGCAAACATATATTGGTATCATGCATCCTAAATAATAGGAGTCACAACCATATCCATAACAAAATCATAGCATAAGTTATAATATAACATAAATTCACATCAAATAGTCACAGTGTATAATATGTGAAGGAGCTATAGAGCATGCGCGGTTCGTGCTTCATACAATTCATCCAACCAACTCAAAAGTAAAACCTTTTTAACTGGAACGGGGTAAAATAAAAACATCTAACTAAGCCGATTAAGCAATTGGAGCTGCTGGAAATCGAGCCTAGGCAAGTGGCGCTCGAGGCCGAGCTGTGCGGGTTGAAGTTGGGTATTGGTCAGGCGTACGGATGAGAGCATCAGGTAAGCTGGCATTGGGCCAACAACGAAACTAGGCCACGGCGACTTGGTATGGGCCGGACGGGGGACTCAAGTTAAGGTGCGGGTCACTTGGTCAGTTTGGGTCACAGGTCATCGCATCAGTCGAACCGCAGGTTTGTTCGGGTCGCAGATTATCGGATCAAGGTCGGGTCGCCAGGTCAGTCTAGGTTGTGGGTTTGTGTCTGGGCTGGGCTGCAGCAGGCGGGATTGGGTTGGACTGGCTAAATGGATTATTGGGCTGCAGCAGAGCAAGGTTGGGCTTGGTAGCGAAGCTAGTTTGGACTAGTAGGTAATTTCCAAACCTACGAGGATTAGGTCTGCGACCTTATCGAAGAAGCGTGGACTCAACTTACCTTTCTGTTAAAAGGCAGACATCTAAAATGTCTTCAACAATTTGGTTCAACTATTCAGTTTCATCATCTGTCTGTGGGTGGAAGGTAGTACTCGAATTGAAGTGAGTACCCGGCGCTTTCTTAAGGCCGCGTCTGAAAGCCGATATAAAAGTGAGTACCCAGCGCTTTCTTAAGGCCGCGTCTGAAAGCCGATATAAAGCGTGGTCTCAGTCTGACACAATTGATACTGGAACTTTACGTAGTTTAACGATCTCTCTCATGTACAATTGTGTCCATGTATCCACTGTATACATGGCCTTACCAAGTAGAAAGTGTGTCAACTTGGTTAGTTTGTTGACAATTACCCATATCACTATATACATGGTCTTTAGCCTTTATGAAAACTCACATCTCTACTACTTCCTCATTTTTACATTTAGCTTAAGCATTTTTTCACATCCATATTTTTCCATTTGCTCACACAACTAACTATCGTATCCATTATTATCCATTATTTATTGCAGTGAACCATGTTAAATCATAAACAATCAACGGTTAGAGATGCAACCACATCGAAATTCCCCACTTCGATCAGTTACAAAGAGCTTGATGAAAATGTCGATCCATCTACGATGGCAACGCATTAAAATATTTGAACCCTGTACTTACCATTTAAACCAAATCTCTCTATCTCTCTACAAGTTCATCTGTTTTTTAATATCTTCCCCTATTTTCTTATGTTTTTCTTCTTCATTAATTTCTTTAAATTCCTTTCAAATTCTCATCTTCTACAACCCCTTTCAATTTCTTCCCTATTCTCCACAATTTCTTATTTACAACAAACATAACCAACTAGATTTTGAAATAATAATAAATAAATAAAAATACAACCACGTGAACGGTCACCCTCTCAAATTTATTTACAACTTATAATCTCTAAATTACTTTCGAGTGTCTTAGTTTTAGCTCTTACTATTATTTTTTTAATACTATGTTCACATTTTTCCAAGTGATAGCGGTCGGTTTGTCAAATAATAATTTTTAAAAAGTATGAATGACTAGTTATTTTGTAAAAACCAATATAAAATAAATTTGAAAACTATCAACCAATGGAATAATAAATATATCAACAATTTTGGTAGTAAATATATTAAATTCATGTTAAATATTTAAGATTTGGGATAATAAATATTTGTGTCCCTGGTTAATAAAAAATTAAATGTCTTTTAATAATATTAAATTTAAATTTCCAAATTCATCCAATTAAACATTGAGATAATTTGTTTTTAAAAAAAAAAAAAAGTTCCGAAGCTAACCCGGTTCAGTCGCTGCCCGGATTTCTTTCTTTTTTCTTTTTGGTCAAGTTTTTGCTGTTTAATTCGTTGAAATATAAATTCCGTTTAAATGAAATAAAAAAAAAAAAAAATAATAATAATAATAATAATAAATTGGGGCGAGAGAGGCTCGAACTCTCGACCTCAGGATTACCCAAATTAGCTATGAGACCTACGCGCTAGCCAACTGCGCCACCACCCCAACTGTTGATAAATTATTTTAACTAGTTTATAAACATATACTGGTAAAATTTTAACGACAGTGGATTTATAATGACAAATATTTGAAAACAAACGAATATTTAAATTAATGAATAAACTTGATTTAAATTAATAAATTATTTGTTTATAATACTTTAGGAGTATAAATATATTTTTGCTCTTATTAGTCTTATTTAGATTAGTATAGCTATTTTATTTTTATATTTCGGTGTAATGAAAAATGTTAATTCAAAATAAATAATTTTTTTTAATATAATTGTTATGTCAATGCTCAAGTATCTCATTTGAATACTTAATTTGTATTTAATTATATTATTCAATTTTTTAAAAAAAATTAAGGAATAGGTACTTTAAGCTTAAACCAATATGAAATAAAATTGATGACTAGAATAATAAATATAACCACAATTGATAGTAAATATATTTACTACATGAGTATAAATATTTGAGATAATAAATATTTGTATTTGAATATAGAAGATGGTTAAAAAAAAATTAAATGTCTTTTAACTTTAAATTTTCAAATGCATCAAATTAAACTTTGAGATCATTTGTTTTTTTTTTTTTTTTTCTTTTTTTCTTTTTAAGTAAAGCTGACCCGGTCAGTCGCTGCCCGGATTTCTTTCAAATTCCGGTTAGTTAAGAAGAAAAGAAAAAAAAAAATGTTTCATTGGGGTGAGAGAGGTTCGAACTCTCGACCTCAGGATCACTCAATTTAGCTATGAGACCTACGCGCTAGCCAACTGCGCCACCACCCCAATTGTTGACCAAATTAATTTAGTTTTATATTAATAAAATTAAGTTTATTTAATAAACAAGTACTAATAGAATTTTAATGATGGATTTATAATGACAAATATTTGAAAACAAATGAATATTGTTACAATTAATACAACTTCTAATTTTATCAATAATAAATTATTAATTAATGAATAATAAATTAATACAATTATTAATTTATCATTTTTATCAATACTACTTCTAAACTTTAGGAGCATAAATATATTTTTGTATTTTTTTTATATTTCTTTTATTTTTTTACAGTACAATAAAAAATGTTAATTAAAAAAAATAAAAATTATTAATATCATTGTTATATAATAATTAATATCATGTTAATTAAAAAAAATTAGTTATTCAATTTTTAAAATATTGTAAGTCCTCCACACACCGTAATTTATCTTAATTATGATTTTAAAAAAAAAAAAAAAAAGTCAAAAATATTTGTGAATTTTAAAAAATGTCTAATAAATAAATTATTTTAGGTTGTTTTATCTTACAAAATTTTAAGTTATTATTTTATCAAAATTATGGAGTTTATACATTGTTTCAATGGATTAAAATTAGTAGAATATGAGGCAGATTAATCCTTAATTTTAGTTGCAAGATTAAGAACTAACTTCAAGAAATAATGGCTAATCAGAAGTGAGAATATAAGAGGTATAGAATTTTCGATTAGAATTGTTGGAAGTATAATATGTTTGTCCATACAAGCTTGTTTACAAAACACAAAACAAAACAAATGTAACTAAGCAAGCCTTTCTGGAATAATACCCTTCCTTCCATACTAACGACGCATACATGCGTTTATTTATTAGCCTACTACTCCAAATCTTGGTTTCTTCATTCTTCTGTGCTCATTTGGATTGCCCTCTCCGCCTAATTCCAACAATTTTGCCAAATTCATGACCAATTTTCAAGAAATAAGTAAACTAATCCTTGAAAAGGAAAGGGTGAAGTAGTAGTACCTGCAGAATGTGGTGGAAGCAGTCGCGTAAAACATAGTATTCCCAGGTGACCTTCCTGTAGGCTTCTTGTAAACTGCAAACAAGTCAAAAACCTCATGTTCTTTAGACGATTATCCAAAATACGAAGAATTAATGCCTAAATTAAGGTAAGAAACACTTGTTTGTCATTACGGTTCAGCGTTGTTATCAGTGCACAAATCTTGCATCTCAGCACAAGCAGTTGACAATCGCTTACCACCAACCCTGTCAACACACACACACACACACCACCGTCCATTCGTTACGCGCTGTTTTCATAACAATCTTCCGAATAAATTGTGTCGCCAAAATCACTTTTCAATGTAACAGAAAGAACAATGATTATTATTAAAACCTTTAGAGAAAGAAAACAGTCACTAGAAATTCTTATTCATGATTCTACCACAGCAACAATTACGTTAGGGCAAAGGAGATTTTGAAACTTCCAATTGTTACTGGCGATTCGATTCTCATAAACACTAAAAGTAAAATTGAGTGGAGCGCGTTACCCAGCGGCCTTGGTCTTGAGCGATTCCATGAGGTTACTCACAGTATCAAATTCCACAGTCTCTCTTGCACTAGAAAATATAAAGTTGAAAAGATTTGAGAAAAAAACAGAATTAGGCAGCGATAAAACGCAAAGCGTTTAAGGAGGCGAATAATTACAGAAGTTTTTCAACTCTATCGAGTTTAGGTTCGGCGTCACCGCAGAATGTAGCCAAGGAATTTCGATTCTCGTGAAGATTCATCTGGTTATTGAAGTTATCGTCAAGAAATCCCTGGCAGAAACACCGAAACTCATAAACTTGAACTCAAGAACGGCCAAAGAAATACGAATCAGAACAGAGATTGAAACATTGAAGAAGATCTCACTTGTTCGCGCAAAGCCTGGATGAACTTCCGGATCATATGTCTCTGAGGATGATCCGAAGCGGTTGAAGAACCGGATGCAGGTGCGGGTGCAGGTGCGGATGAGGAAGTCGATGCAGACATTGTGAGAAGTTCTTTGGATTGTTCTTGAGTTTTCGCTTTCTCAAAATCAGAAGACTCGGTTGCTGAGACTTGGGGAGGGGAACCTGTATTTATAGTGAAAAAAATGAAGTTTAGAAAATAGATTTTAAAATTGAAAAAGAAATAAAAAAGAAAAAAGAAAAAAAGAGGAAGTTAGAGAGAATTAAATCTGTTACATTATTGTTGAAGTCGTTATAAAGTCGCTACGAAGCAATAGAGGAGTCAAGGTTAATACATAGTGGAAGAGAAGCAAAAGAATCCGTTATTATATTTACATTATGGTGTAAATAAATATTATTTCATTATATTTTTCTACCATTTTCTTATTTATTTAAAAAAATTTCAATAATACACCTAAATTTAATATATATATATAATATCTTTAAACTTTAAAAAAAAATAAAAATACCTTATATTATTTTATATTTTATTTTTAAAATATTCTTAAAAAAACATAAAAAACATGGAGCGCTTACAAAAACTCAGTAACTAGCCCATTTGTGTGCCAGCCAACTCCACGTTGTTACCTTTTTCTGTCATCTGATCAAGCCTGATAATATTACTCTTCAAACTTGCGATATAATATACCTTGGTGAGTAGACATTGGTCGTCGTTCTTGCTTTGAAACGAGATGGATCCTTTGCCTTGGATTAGTACAATTGATTCTGTTGCCAAACTTCAAATTTCCAATGAGCTTCTCATCATGCTCCTTAAAATTTGCTCGTTCTCAAATTTTGTTGGTTGCTTGCTTCGTTGTCTAAGTACCACATGTTGGTCTCCGGTCAGTCTTCTTCTTTGAGAGAAGATTCACCATAATCTTCAATAGGTTGGACATCTTCTTGGTCAACATCACACCAAACATTTGATTTGAGTTTAGATGTATCGATGGTTTACCATAAGATGTGTACATAATTTTAAATATAAATTTTTATTCCACACGATATTTAGATAAGAATGTTTTTGAACTCCAACCTCCGAACATGGATGTATATATACATGAATACAACATCTGCAGGAGTAAAGCGTCCGAGCACGAGCATGTTAACCATGTCGACAAGACAACCTCAAGAAAGGAACCTCAAGGCTTTGGGACGGATACATTTAAAAATTTTACATCTTGATATGACTTGCAAATATCCTACCCCTAACATCAAAATCACCTCAAATCTATTTCACGGTATTGATATTCTTAACCATGACGCAATCAACCTAGCTTCTCTCGAGGCTATAGTCTGAAGCATTCTATCGGAGGCATCGAGCCCCTCCCACAAGGCTTACTCATTGAATCCTCACTAACCTAGCCCCTTTTGAAGATCACAACGACGCTGCAGGAGCTCTTTTTAGGCGTAGTCTTCTCTAGTCCTCTCTTGCCTTTACCTAATGTGGCTAAAGTATTTAAAAATATTTAAGTGATCCGACTCTTAAGGGATTGGAAAATGCAATCATATGCAATCATGGTTCATGGTGGAACCTACTTTTTGTAAATATTCGTTGGACTCTACTTTCTTTTATGAGTAGGGTTGAATGCGTAGTACTTATTTATACATGGTTAATGCATGCACATGAACATATTAGGCAAAACTCTTATTACTTCTTAGGTCTGACTATGGGCTAGTGCACATTCACACTACTAAAAACAAAAGGAAAAAAAGGAGTGCAGATCATATCAAGGGGTATGCGTTTGTACAAAACATACTGGAAAAGTTTCTTGTGCTCGTGATATACATTATGTATGAGGTCCCACATTTTCAAATTATGATACATAGGTATAATGCACATCATACTTCCATATTTTTCACGACATAACCTTCCTTATCATACATAATTCATCAAGTGTCTTATAGGCATAACATGAACAAGATATCATAGTATATACGGATTGACATACTAGAAGAACATTACAGGAAGTTCATAAACACCACATCATACAAGTAATAACACGCAAATAAGTTATAATGTACGTGTTATTCATGCAACAAACAATTCATCCAACCTAGTCTGAAGGCGTTTCAATAGTAAGATCACTTATCTCATTGGCCTAACCGGAAGTCACTAAATATCATTAGTCGACATTAGTTTGATTATGCTTGTAGAAGTCCAACTTCACCTATGGAGTTCCCCGACATCATAATTAGGACATCTCTCAGGAATTAAATCACTTAACTCTCCTATTCGATCCAAAGTCAACTCTGAATATTTTAAATTGGCTAAATAGTAACCATACTGGCCTCAAGCGCTCCTGAATATATCAAAAAATTCTTCAAAATGATAGGTGGGGGTAAAAAAATTCCAAATCAAGCCTAATAAATCGTCTAAGCCGAGGGAAAATTGTCGAGCTGAGTCGTACGCTAGCTACAGATGGAGGGAGTGCGCACATGTTGACATTTGGGTTGCGTTAGAAGTTCTATTCAAGCATAGGTCGATAAAGGGCTAGTGTCTTCATGTGGGCTCTTGAAGCTGAGATCTAGAGTTTTATTTGGTTCTCGAACCTAAGGTCTAGACCCGAGGCTCTTGACCTAATAACTTCTTCAACTTGCCTTTTTTCTTTCTTNTTTTTTTTTTTTTTTTTTTTTTTTTTTTTTTTTTTTTTTTGTTATTTCGATCGCTTCTCGAACTCCTTTTAATAATTGGTTCGTGATAGGATTTCTTAGAACACAGAGACCAAATCGACTTTCGAGACCTAATTTCTAAACTGCCTGAAGTATAAATTGCAATGTGAGCGGACTCAATATAGTAAAATTAGGGTAAAAAAAAAAGATTCTTTAAAGCAACAGAACAAGGAGATTTGAAAACATAAAACATACCAAATATATATATTTATAATATCCAAAATAGAGTTTAAGTTTAAATACATATAAAGGGGAACAAAATACAAAATAAAATCTGGACAAAATGACATAAAACTAGCGGAGGCTTTTGAACCTAGGTTTGACTTTCTATAGCATCTACTCTAGATTCACGTCTCGTCGCTACTTGAAGAAAAACATGTAAAACTAAATTGAGTATAACCCAGTAAGTACTTATAGCCCTTGATTGTGTCCATGACTGATGCTAAGATATTATACTCTAAACCTGACATGGTTTCTGTTCAAAGAACTTTAGCCTTAAGTTATGGATACTAGATTCATAAAGTTCCATCAGTTCCATCAGTCTAGTGCTTAGTCTTGATGTATACACTTGTATGATCCCTCGCCTTTGGACAAATTTAAGGAGAGGGAATTCCATCAAGCTGTCCACATCCACTCCATTCACAATGCATAACCCTAGTCCTACTCTTAAAACACTCATCTGAAAGACCTACTAGGTCACAAGGTTAGTTAATAATATGCCTGAGTAGATACCCATGTTCAAGATTGAATCAGGATTCGAAATCCAAAATTGGCCCATGGTTGCCTCGACATTTCTGTGTCTCCCCTGACATAGTCTATATTTTGACATCATGTAAATTAGGGCATGCTGCAAAGAATCTGGGCAAGACATCCCATCCAAAGTATGGAAAACATATGATCAGGATAGATGTATCGTGTATTAGGAAATTTAAGGCAAGTTAGGGCATAAGGTAGATCTGAGTAGTAGTCTGAGTGGCATAAGTTGTAGGGCTTATTAGGTAGTTCTCGAGTTAACCATCAATTTTAGGTCTTTTAAGTTTGGTTTTTGGTGTTCTAGGTCAATTCCAAGTGATCCCTATATAAGTATATTCAATGTAGTTATTTACTTATTTGGGTGTGCTCAGGGGCTCAATCAAGTCCTTCCTAAGGTCAATTTTCCTCAAATTTTCTTCGGTATTTCCTTAGTGAGCAAGCTTTCAAGAACCATTAGTATTGTTACAAGAGCTAGCCATGGTAAATTTGAGAAAAACTATGGTTGAGTCAATTGAAGCATGACATATTGCTTTTATTGAACCAGCCACGTCATCATCTTCTTGATCTAATCCGAAGAAGTTGTGGTCAATGCTTACCTCCCAAATCTAAACTTGGTCTTTTGAAGTTGATTTTTTTTACAAAACTTACGTCCTATTAACTTTGGAGGTGTATGAATTGGTCAAGAACTGAATTAGCCAAATTTCAACCATAAATGTTATCTGAAATAACAATAATAATAATAATAAATCATCCAATTCAATCACGATTGTTCCTTGAGAAAGTCATCAAAGACGATAACTAATTTAAGTTGGAGAGAATGTGACAACCATACTATGAAAAGGGTAGGTTGTGACCCTCACGTCCAGACAAGCAAAACGACAACTCTCAATAAGCGCCCATCCAGCTTATTCAGTTCACATTTTTAGGGTATCATAAATTTAAGCATTTTTAGGGAAAAATCAACCTTTTAACTTATAAACATATTGGTAAATAATATGAAAAAAAGAAAAAAAAGAAAAAAAAAAAAAAGAAGACTAAATTGAATTAAAACTGAATAATTGAAGAAGTTCTTTGAGTTGTTTGCTTCCTGTACTTTGGGTAAAAGCCTCATCGTGTTATTGAAGATCAACTCCAAAGTCTGCTATCGATCTCCCATTTCCATTGTACTTGCAAATACAACCTTCAAATCTCGGACGAACTTCTTACAGACTCTCAACTTCAGGTAATTCCTTCATACTCTGCCTTCTCTAAACTACGAAACCCTAAATCTTTTCACATTACGATTTCACAAAGAGTGTATAAGGTTTGGACTACAAATCTGGTTTCGATTGAAGCATTAACATTCTTATGTTTTTCCACTTTACTTGGTCATAATTGGTAGATTTTTCTGCACTTAATTCTTTGTGGAATTTCGCGTAGCCATAAAACTTGTCGAATGAACGGTTCTGTGCGTATGTTTAATATTTGATGAAATTGCTACTCTGAAGATCTGCTGTTTTCGCGTTGTTCATCTTCGTTTAATCTGCACATTGCTACTCTGAAGCTCTGCTGTTTTCGCATTGTTCATCTTTGTTTAATCTGCACATTGCTACTCTAAAGCTCTGTTGTTTTCGCGTTGTTCATCTTCGTTTAATCTGCACATTGCTACTCTGAAGCTCTGCTGTTTTCGCATTGTTCATCTTTGTTTAATCTGCACATTGCTACTCTAAAGCTCTGTTGTTTTCGCGTTGTTCATCTTCGTTTAATC
Source organism: Cucurbita pepo subsp. pepo (assembly GCF_002806865.2). Lineage (NCBI taxonomy): Eukaryota > Viridiplantae > Streptophyta > Magnoliopsida > Cucurbitales > Cucurbitaceae > Cucurbita > Cucurbita pepo. Next base: position 5,809,767 of record NC_036657.1, on the reverse strand, counting down.
TGCACATTGCTACTCTGAAGCTCTGCTGTTTTCGCATTGTTCATCTTTGTTTAATCTGCACATTGCTACTCTAAAGCTCTGTTGTTTTCGCATTGTTCATCTTCGTTTAATCTGCACATTGCTACTCTGAAGCTCTGCTGTTTTCGCATTGTTCATCTTTGTTTAATCTGCACATTGCTACTCTGAAGCTCTGTTGTTTTCGCATTGTTCATCTTCGTTTAATCTGCATATTGCTACTCTGAAGCTGCTGTTTTCGCGTTGTTCATCTTCGTTGAATCTGCAGGAGTTGGAGAAATGCCTAAAGTGAAGACCAGCAAGATCAAATACCCAAATGGATGGGAATTGATTGAGCCAACCCTACGAGAGCTCGATTCTAAAATGAGAGAAGGTTTGGTCAATATAGCTTTACAATTGCTGGTGCCTTAAACGACGAAGCTTAGCTGTGGATTGATTATATTGTTTATTCTCAAGTTCCTTTTCTTTCTTTTGTGATGTTTTTAGGGTTATTTTTGTGTTGTTTTGCAGCTGAAATTGATCCGCAGGATGGGAAGCGGAAGTGTGAAGCATTGTGGCCTATTTTCAAGATTTCACATCAAAGGAGTCGATACATTTTTGACCTTTTCCACAAAAGGAGTGAAATATCCAGGGAGCTCTATGAGTTCTGCTTAGAACAAGGCTATGCAGATGCCAACCTCATTGCTAAATGGAAAAAGGTATTCATTCATACCCAAACCACTTCATCATAAATATAGTTTCAGTCCAACAAATTTATTTTTCCCCTTATGGATTCCAAGTGAACAAGACTTAAACAAGACAATTTCCCTGAGTTTTCTTTATCAATCCCCTGCTTAACTATGGGGATTATCCTTAATTTGATTGAATGTGTGTGTCTGTGCTTGGAAGAGCCAAAAGATTCTTCCAATGCATCATTTCTGGGTCCGACGAAATTCATAGGTATAGGAAGAAACCCTGTCAAGTAGAGATTTTTTCTTTCGACCATCTTCCGATTGTTAATACGATATATAAGTACTGCTACTACAAATAGTACTACACCCTTGATTGTGAAATATTGATTGCATGTTGAACCCTGTGAATTGCGTGAAAGAAGGATACTCTAATTCCGGAAGTCTTACTGTTTTATAAAACGTTCAAAAAGTGAATGAAAGATCTCACTTAATTGAATTGAGTCCATGAATCTAAGAAATAGTGAGAATTCTTAATCTCTAAATTCTTAATCTAGAATTTGAATTGATGGTCGTTCATTAACTGACCATTCGTTTCACCAGTGTTTGAATCTTGCATTGGTGATATTTAATATTTATGATAGTTCAGATTGGTATCTAAACAAACTCCTGTTGAAAATACAGCCCGGATATGAGCGTCTCTGTTGCCTCCGTTGCATACAGCCCCGGGACCATAACTTCGGCACGACGTGTGTCTGCCGAGTCCCGAAACACTTGAGAGAAGAGAAAGTGGTGGAGTGTGTGCATTGTGGTTGCAGGGGATGTGCCAGTGGGGATTGATTTTGTTTCGCATTGCAAAAGCATGACTTTATTTAATATCCATATTGGAAGCTCACTTGTATTGATTGATGATAATCAAATGTTTCCAATACTTTTAGTCTCTTGTCCAAGGCAGATGTGATCCTCCTTGGACCATGGATTTCGTAGTTTTTCTTTTTATTGACGATCTATGAAGATTTGAACTTCAAGAGGTAGATGGTACGGAAAGAATATTTAATGATTTGAATTGCTTTTTATTAAAATTATTGGGTGGCATAGATGGTACGGAAAGAATATTTAATGATGAAAATTACAACAATCCAAAATAAATTAATATATATTGATGGCTGTGACAAGGTTGGTTGCTTCTTTTGATCTGAAGGTGATTGTTATAAGTTGATTGGAAACTTTAAACTAATTCGTTTTTTCTTTACAGTGAAGAAATTATTTGAAGAGACGCGTCAGTATATCTTACAATTTTGTCCGAAATTATAGAAGTACTTGAAATTTTAGAATCTACATCTGATCAGTACAACCATATTGTGGCATTCTCATCAAATCCATATTGTGACATATTTGGACCGTTGGTTCATTTTGTAAGAAGGGATGACCCTTATGCTTAAAACAACCCATTCTTCAATACTCATACACGATTAGTAATTACGCGATTAGTAATTACGTGCATATCACTTCAACAAAGTTGAAAAGGACTGTACTAATACAAGTAAAACACTCATAATTTTAAATGGAACATTTACGAGCTAAGTTAATCCATTAAGTGAGAAAGACGCAGCACCCCAAACTTTGGATTTTTCTTCCAACTTGTAATGATAGAACTCCAAAATTCCGTTAGGTTCCGACCAAATCCAAATAGCTGTTGAAGCTTCACTTCTCCCAACTAAACAACCACAAAGTTGACAAAGTATTGGGAATAGGCAATTCAACGTTAGCTAAACCCAATCTATCTTCGCATCATCAAGCATATAATATTTCAGTGTTCAACTCTTTTATTACCAACAACTCAACAAAAACATGTAAGGTTAAGGTATCGTAAATTTTCTTATTATACGTTGCGAATATTTGAATGCTAAATCTAAACATAACTCAATAGATGTGACTTATTATTTTCACTAAAGTCGAAGGTCCAATCTCTTACCCCACATTTGTTTAAAAAAATGGTTGACGAATTGAATCTTACCTCTAATGCGAAGATACTTGGGTTAAAAAAAAAAAAAAAAAAAAAAAANNNNAAAAAAAAAAAAAAAAAAAAAAACCTCTCTTACTAGAATCTTATTGATTATGTCCTCTTTCTATCGAGGGAGAATTTTCTACTAAGCTCACTTAAGCCAATTGTCTGAGCAATGCTCACCTCTCAAGCCTACTACTCGTAGACATTGTCCGCTTTGACCCGTTACGTATCGCCGTTAGCCTCACAGTTTTAAAATGTGTCTACTAGGAAGAGGTTTCCACACTCTTATAAGAGATGCTTCGTTCCTCTCTCAAACCAATGTGAGATCTCACAATCCTCCCCTCCTTAGGGCTAGCATTCTCACTAGCACATCGCTTGGTGTCTGGCTCTAATACCATTTATAACAGCCCAAGCTCATTGCTAGCAAATATTGTCTACTTTCGCCCGTTACGTATGGTTTCCACACCGTTATAAGGAATGCTTCACTCCCATTTCCAACCAATATGGGATTACAATAACATTAATATTTATATCTGTTGGGATAACAATTTGAAGAAACAGAGAACTCTTCAGAAAACAGCAGCAAGACAACGAAGGGTTTGGTGACAGATTCCTTGCAAGGAGCTAAAAGAAAGGTGTTGATAAGAACAGGAATGAATTCAAAATGGGAAAAAGAAAAGGAAAAGGAAAAGGAAAAGGTGAGAGATCTTTGTTGCAAGTAAGCAAAGTAATGATAATAATAATAAGGGGACAGAAAGAGAAGCAGCCTTTTTGCAGCTCTGCTGTTACCCATCTCTCCAACTCAGTCTTAGTTCTTAAGGCTTTTTCCCATTATTCATTTCATACTCAGTGCAGGTAACAACAACACCTTACTCTCCACTCCAATACAACAAAACTTGAATCCCAAGCACCTGCAATTCTATTCCTAGGAAGAAACCCCCAAAAATCATTGCTACAAAACCAATACCACATTCCACTTCTTTGACCCAAAGCAAAACTAAACTCTCCATCACAATTTGGTAACTCTGTTTTCTCAAGTGTATATTTATAGATTTCCAAAAACAATCTGTAAATTCAGGTCTAATCAACGAGGCGTTTGAGTAAAGATAAGTGCATTTTGGTTCCAAATTTCACAACAAAAACAGCAGAGTGCAGAATTAGGTCAAACTCATATCGATTGCGATGTCTGTTGAGAAGTAATAAGGTAAAGCAGAGGGTAGGGAAGGGAAGGGTAACATACCTTCCTTAAAAGCCTTGCGCCGCTTTGCGTATAGCCACCTAACAGAGAAAGAGAATCATCATCATCATCATCATCATCATCATTTGCGAGAGAGAAGGCATGACGACGCAGAAACAGAGCTGGGAGGCGCAACAATCGCAGATGCAGCAGAGAGTGAAGAAGGCGATTGGGAGTCCGGCGAGGGAGGATCAAGAGGAGGAGCTTTCGCGATCGGCGTTGGCTCTGTTCCGCGCGAAGGAAGAGGAGATCGAGAGGAAGAAGATGGAGATGAGGGAGAAGGTGGAGAATCGGCTTGGACGAGCAGAAGAAGCGACGAAGCGATTGGCAGAGATCCGCGAAGTAAGTGTGTGGGATTGTATCCAATTCCAATCAATCCATTGATTAGGGTTAGAATTGAAATTGATGAGAAGAAACTGGAATGAAATGAACACAGGAACTTGAAGGAATGACGGATCCGATGAGGAAGGAAGTTTCGTTGATCCGGAAGAAGATTGATTTGGTGAACAAAGAGTTGAAGCCATTGGGGATCACCTGCCAAAAGAAGGTCCTAATTCCAAACTTCATCCATTTTTTTTTTTTTTTATCAAATTTCTCAAAACATTTTCCCCATTCTTCTTTCACACTACTTCATCGTGTGTTCGGGTATGGATAGGTTTCCACTCTGTTATATAACGTGGGATCTCACAATCCACTCCCCGTCTGGACCCAGCGTACGAGCTAGCACTTCATTCCCCTCTCCAACCGAGTGGGTCTCACAATCCACACACTTTTAGACCCAGCGTCTGCGCTAGCACTCGTTTCCCTCTCCAATCGATATGGGATCTCACAATCCACCTTCCTTCAGGGCGATCTCACAATCCACCTTCCTTCAGGGCCTAGTGTCCTTGTTGGTACACCATCCCGTGTCTTACTCAAATACCATTTGTAATGGCTCAAGCCCATTTCTAACAAATTTGGGCTTTCCCTTTTGAACTACCTTTTTAAAATGTATATGTTTTGTTCCCCTCTACCTGTGTCTACTAGAGACAGGTTTCCACGCCCTTAAAAAAAAAATGTTTCGTTACGCTCTCCAACTGATGTTTCTCACAATATGTTATAATTCTCGTGACCACACCCATATCAAGTCTTAATTTTTAGGCCAAATTAATTAATAAATAAAACTTATAAATGGTATATATTGTCTACAAAATACCTCCAAATTTTTTATTTTTTATTTTTTTTTTATTTGAAGGGTATTTTAATGAGATTTTTTTTTTTAAAAAAAAAAAGTTTAACAATTGGTTAAATTAATAAAGTATTTTGATTTATTTGGTCCATACGATACCAGGAGAGAGAATACAAGGAAGTCCTAGAGCTATTAAACGAGAAGAACAAGGAGAAATCTGAATTGATAGCCAAACTAATGGAGGTCAATCTTTTTTTTCTTTTCTTTTCTTTTCTTTCCATTTATTTATTTCCCTTAAAATTATATATAATATTTGATGCTAAATTTGAATGATTTTGTCAGTTGGTGAATGAGAGCGAAAAATTGAGGATGAACAAGCTGGAGGAGCTCAGCAACAACATTGACATCCTTCATTAAGAAAACAATACTGATTTTCTAAGTTCCTAACCCTAAATAACCCTCCTTCTCATTATATTTTCTTTTCTTTTCTTTTTTTTTTTTTAATCTTTGGCGGGAAATGACGTTTGCTTCTGTTAATAAGTTCCACGACCACGGCTACGATTGCCAGCGTGATCCATGTTTCACAATTATTTTCTCTTTTAACGTACGTTGCGATTTCAAATCTTTACTAGATTTGAATATAGGCCAGTGTCTGCTGACTCCACTAGAAACCAAGAAATAATAAATACGATAGCATACCGAAAGTAAAATGAAATAAATTTAAGACAAAAATTACTATAATATTGTTAGAAAGATGAGCAAGATATGAGACACCATTTCTATACTACACGTAGCCCCACCGATCACATTCTTTAAGAAATTGCTCACTATAAGAACCAAACCATAGAAAAATATGAGAGCCTTGCCAATAACACCAAACTCCCAAATCATACCAAACTCTCATGCCAAATCAAAACTTTGAGTTAAAAGTTAAAAAAAAAAGAAAAGAATAACAACTTTGCATGGCTGTTATCTATTGTATCACTTATGTAAGTCTTTCACTAGTATTACGTTGCAAATCCGTTCCCCCTCTCCACGAAGCAGAAAAAGAATTCCCCATATATTTGTATTCTTATCAAACTAATATAATATCATGTGAATGAAAAAATAACCTAAGCAAAAATCAAAAGGATGTATGTCAGCACGATATCTGATGTAGGAGTTTTCACATTCCTTGTACTATTGCTACCTTCTAGTACTAAGGAGTTTTTCCAGGTCTATTGGGACTAACCGAACTCTATGTCATAACTTTGAGAGAACTTTAAGCCGCATAGGGCTGTAAACAAACTCCTAAAACCATCACCTATGATATGAAGACAAACCAGTAGAATAAAAAAAATCATATGATGTATTCTAGAAAATATGACTAACATGTAAAAATACTAATGATATGAATTTAACTTCTGGCCCTTTGCATGTACCCAAAGGACCAATTACCAGAAGCAAGACTAAGAAGATACAAGACTTTTGAGCCCAAAAATCTTTCTCGCATTAGCATGTTAAATCAAGAAAATAATGAATAGATTGATATTGGAAAGTGATTAGAAGACTTTGCCTTTGGTAGTTGAACTACAATTAAGACAATTTGTGTTTGGGTATTTTCTTCACTTTGTATTTACAAGCTTTTATAGGTAGTTGTAATTTGTAGTTGGTAGTGAACTTCATTATATTTGGGTTATGTTGTTGGCCTTCATGCTTGCCTAAGGATCATTTGTTGAATACAAACAAAACCTTTGTGTTTTTTTTTTTATACCTTTTGGTGTTATTTTTCAAACCTTGCTTTAGGTTTGATGTTTTAAACCGATTCATTGAATTAGTTTTGATCAAGCTAATTCTGGAGTGAGTCGTCTTGGAATCTAAGAGTGACCATCATAGATTCCAAGTTCGATCTAAGAGTCATTTATCTTCTAACTAGTTCTTGTGTTCCAGGTGGTAAGACGCGAGAAGCGCAGTAAGTCCGTTGGCAAGCTTGAGTGCTTAGTCATATGAAAAATTCTGAAGAAAATCTAATCTACAACCTGACATCTTTATTAGAGACAGAACAAAGATTGAAACTTGTCAGTCACACCGTGAAGACTCGCATGTGAATTATCAGTGTTTGTCTTTGTAAAATATTAGTCTTTTAAATTATTAGTTTGCTTTAGGTCTTTTCATACTTTGAGAAAAGCAAATCTCGCAGGGGTCCTGTCCTGCGAGATTTGATCTTATCTTTTAGTTTACGTTTTTCAAATTTACGTTCAAATCCGAAGTCTAAAAGGACTTCATCGATGTAAAGAGAGCATCGATCGGCCGATAGCTCTCTCTTGAATATCAATTTGAAAATTCAGAGAAAAATTCTTCTACTCTAAAAAAAAAATATTCGTAGGTGAAATATGTCTCCTGACATCTTCTCGCCATCTTTGTTCCTTTACTTTTTATATTTCTTTATAATTTTGTTTTTCTCACTTTTTCCATATTGATGAATATGGACTCCCACCTTCATCACAATTATTGATGAATATGGACTTGTATGTACATTAAGACGTACTCCCTAAATTTGGATGTACATTAAGACGTACTCCCTAAATTTGGATGTACATTATTTGTAAATTAAGCTAGGATGACATAGTTCGTGTAAATGTAAGGGCTCGAGGCATTAAGCGTTCGGATGGTATGAGAGCCTCAATTTTTGTGAGGGAAGAGGAGTTACTCAATCTTTAGGAACGATAGTGCAGAAAGCAGGAAGCGGATAAGAGAAGTTCAGAAGAATTTGGAGTATGTGATAGCTGAGCGAATAGAATTAAGAGCTCAGTGGTATTCTCATATGGAAACCGTAGAAGAAAACATACTATTCTTCGAATGGTTTGAAGAAAATATTTTGCAAATATGCACCTTGACTCAAAGAAGCTGGAAGACTACCATCCTCCGTTGGAAGAAGTTGATTTTGACAATTACTACGGAGAAAAGGTCAAAGCCAGTCCTTTCAAAACTATCCTAGAAGGACTAGAAAACGGTAATCCGACCCTAAAGGATATCAAGAATATCCCACATCAAAATAATTATTCAAACAAGATTTTATCCACGATCTCCACCCAGCTTGAGAGTATCGAGGGCAAAATCTCGAAGAATTCTGGTACTCTACAAGAACAAGCAGGCAGCTCTGTACCGAAAGTCGATGAGTCAATCCCAATACTTAGACCGGCAAACCTTGACGTATTTACGAAGAGGATTTCAAAAGAAGAGGCTGCAATGGCCAAAATAGAAGAAAAGTTGGATAGAATTCTAAATCCTGGGATAACACATCAGGATTCATCTGTCAATGTCGTTAACAGTGACGACGAATCCAGGAATTCGAAGACGAGATTGTAAATGAGGTGGAAGAACCTCTCTACAATCGAATTAAAAGAATCTCTAGGAGAAGTCAAACTAATATCAGTAATCAGAAAAACTGGTATCCTCAACCGTCTTTTTCGGATATTCAATTCGAAGAAAAGACTCTACAAACTCAAGCTCATTACGATGGTCTAGCAATCTATGAATGGAATATCGATGGATTGTCCAACTATCTGATAATGAATGTTGTCAATGAAATGATGATGGCCGCAGGCGCGTATAAATTACAGGGCCATAAATCCGACCATCAAATAACTCAAGTTTTAGTGACCGGATTTACGAGGTAGCTCAAAGACTGGTGGGACAAATATCACGACGAGGGAACTTGACAACAGATATTAAACCACTATGTTGTTAGGCCAACTACTCAAATCATCAAAGAAGAAGGTCCATCAACTAGGACTCAAGTACAACATGAAAGGGTAGAGGATGCTGCTAACACCCTCATTTATACCCTTATAGAATTCTTTGTTGGCGACCCCCTGAAATACCAGGAGAGATCCACCGAAATACTCATGAACCTGAAGTGCCCTACCTTAGGCGATTTTAGGTGGTACAAAGACATGTATTTCAGCAAAGTTCTCATTAAAACAGACAGTTTGTTGGAATTCTGGAAAGAGAATTTTGTCAATGGACTACCAAAATACTTTTCAAGAAGGATCAAAGACGGTCTTGAGACAAAGTATAATGGAACAATTCCATGGCAGACTTTGTCATACGGATCAATAGCATCCTTCATCATAGAAAAAGGACTCAGACTTTGTAATGAGTCAAAGATTCAAAATAAGCTCAGTTCTTCGATATCAAACAGAAAAGAGCTTGGAAGATTTTGCGACCAATATAGATGCAAGGGGATAGAACCTCCCTCAACCTCCAGAAGAAAAAAGGTTAAAACTAGGGGTGTACATTCAACCCGGCAACCCGACAATCCGGACCAACACAACCTGAACTATAAGGGTTGGGTTGGGTTGGATTAGCATTTCGGGTAGGGTTTGGGTTCATTTTTCTGAACCCGAACTGAATCGGTTCGATTTTGAGTTCATGTGCAAAACCTTCGGGTTGACCCGAGCCAAATTAAATTATATAAAATATATTAAGAATGTTCTTGTATTAGTGGGTTTTTCAGAGTGGTACCGAGTCCAAGTGAAAGAATATTCATGCTTGATTTCGACGCCAGCTAAATACATAANAATTCTGGAAAGAGAATTTTGTCAATGGACTACCAAAATACTTTTCAAGAAGGATCAAAGACGGTCTTGAGACAAAGTATAATGGAACAATTCCATGGCAGACTTTGTCATACGGATCAATAGCATCCTTCATCATAGAAAAAGGACTCAGACTTTGTAATGAGTCAAAGATTCAAAATAAGCTCAGTTCTTCGATATCAAACAGAAAAGAGCTTGGAAGATTTTGCGACCAATATAGATGCAAGGGGATAGAACCTCCCTCAACCTCCAGAAGAAAAAAGGTTAAAACTAGGGGTGTACATTCAACCCGGCAACCCGACAATCCGGACCAACACAACCTGAACTATAAGGGTTGGGTTGGGTTGGATTAGCATTTCGGGTAGGGTTTGGGTTCATTTTTCTGAACCCGAACTGAATCGGTTCGATTTTGAGTTCATGTGCAAAACCTTCGGGTTGACCCGAGCCAAATTAAATTATATAAAATATATTAAGAATGTTCTTGTATTAGTGGGTTTTTCAGAGTGGTACCGAGTCCAAGTGAAAGAATATTCATGCTTGATTTCGACGCCAGCTAAATACATAAATTTGTTTTTATTTTTAATTTCTTTGTTTCGTTTATATTATATTATTATTTTTAATTATACACTTTAGAAAAACTAACCTATAACTAGTTTTATTAATATATTTAATTTTTTTATTAATATATTTATATTTAAGATTTATTAATATATTTATATTTAAGATATTAAACACTTTAAATTATTTAGATCAAATGTTGATAAATTATATGTATATATAATTTAAAAATATATTCTAAATTATAAAATATTTATTATCTATTTATTGTAATATTATTATATCATAATTTATATACATTTTATTTTTTTAATAGTTTAAAGCAGCTTATAAATAAGTATATTACAATTAAAATATTTTTATATATTTTTTATTTTTGTTATATACCATACTCTTAAACTAACTATTTTTANCAAAAAAATCTCCCAACCCGACCCAACCCGGACCATGTACACCTCTAGTTAAAACATATCCAAAGCCTTCTAATTCATACACGCCTAGAGATAAGTATCGGAATAAACCCGTGCAATCTCAGAAGCCAACGTATTCAAAGAAGAAGTATACCCTACAAAAATCCATAGAGGAAAGAAAAGACAAACTTGCTTCAAATGTCGAGAAGAAGGACATTATGCTAATAAGTGTCCAATCAGAGGAAAGATCAATGAGTTGGATATCGATCAAGAGCTGAAGAATCAGCTACTACGATTAGTCCTAACCGACTCAGAACAATCCAGTGGGGGAGAGATCCTCGAACTTCAAGAAGAATCCGATTCATATTCTAGCACAGAATATGAATCAGAGCAAGAAGGAAAAAGAACGTCGACGGATGCATAAATGTCCTTACAAAGGATCAAGAAATTCTACTCGAGGTGGTAGAAGAAGTTCAAGATCCAGAAATTCAATCGAAAATTGCTCAACGACTTAGAGATGCCATGACAATCTCTAAGCCATCTGAAAGGGAAGTAAGAAATCCCTACAGACTTCAATCAGTTCTCCAAAGGTTTGAAAAACCGAGAGAACTCACTACTCAAGACCTACAAAGAGAGATTAATAATCTCAAACAAGAAGTACAGACATTAAGATCTGAAACCAGATCAGAATCTTATATGCTTCGCCAAGAAATTCTCAAACTTCAGGAAAGGCTTCCCGAACAAAGGAAAACGATGCAACCAAACCTGGACGAAGATGATTTCAAAGTTCCTTCGTTGGAGCCATCACCACTTCTCAATATCAAAAATGGTACGCTCTCGTTACCCTAAAAATTATGATTTCAAAATAACGTTAAAGGCTCTCATAGATACAGGAGCCGATCAAAATTGCATTCAATAAGGCCTAATACCTACCAAGTATTTTGAAAAAAACTACCGAAGGCCTTAGAGGTACAAACAACAACAAACTCAAAATTAAATACAAATGATCAAAAGTCCATGTCTCTAATGACAGAATTTGCTTAGTAAATTCCTTCCTTTTAGTAAAGGACTTAGGACAAGAACTAATCCTAGGTACTCCTTTCATTACTCAATTATACCCTTCCAAAATAACTTAGGTTAGAGTCAAAAGCCTTAGAGAAGAAGATAAAATTTAATTTCCTTTCCCCTCTAACAATGGGCTACAATTATTCAATCTATAAATGAATTGAATTACAAAAAAAAAAAAAAAAAA
>NC_036657.1:5765925-5797865 GCF_002806865.2 Cucurbita pepo subsp. pepo | reverse complement strand
AAAAAAAAAAAAAAAAAAAAAAAAAAAAAAAAAAAAAAAAAAAAAAAAAAAACAAATCTCTTTTCTGGAGGAAGAGATTTCATTCAAAAGAATAGAATAACAGCTTCAAAGTAAGACAGTCCAATCTAGAATCAAAACATTACAAGATCAAATAGAAAGGGAAGTTTGTTCAACTATCCTTAATGCCTTTTGGAATAGGAAGAACATATAGTTAATCTTCCTTATGTCAAAAACTTCGAGGAAAAAAATATTCCTACGAAGGCCCAACCTATTCAAATGAATAATGAATTGCTAACGTTCTGCAAAGCAGAAATTAATGATCTTTTGCATAAGGGTCTTATTAGGTCATCAAAGAGCCCTTGGTCATGTGCGACTTTTTACGCCAACAACCAGGCAGAGAACGAACGTGGAGTCCCACGACTGGTAATAAACTACAAACCTTTAAATAAGGTTTTGGAATGGATTAGATATCCAATTCCAAATAAATCAGATTTAATGCAAAGGGTTTCAAATGCAAAAGTATTTTCAAAATTTGATATGAAATCAGGATTTTGGCAAATCCAGATTTCAGAAGAAGACAAGTATAAAATGGCTTTCAACGTCCCTTTCGGTCAATACGAATGAAACGTTATGTCATTTGGGCTAAAAAACGCTCCATCCGAATTTCAAAAAATTATGAATGATATTTTCAATCCCTTTCAAGACTTTTCAATTGTCTATATTGACGATGTTCTGATTTTCTCTCAAAACATCGATCAACATTTTGAGCATCTTCAAACATTTTTTGCAATAGTCAAAAGAAACGGTTTAGTTGTATCTAAACTAAAATAAAACTTTTTAAGACAAAAATCAGTTTTCTTGTATTTGAAATTCATTTCGGTCTTATAAAACCCATTCAAAGATCCATTTAGTTTGCCTCAAACTTTCCAGATGAGATCAAGGATAAAACCCAACTACAAAGATTATTGGGATGTCTCAATTATGTGTCTGATTTCCTCCAAAAATATCATCAGACCCATTTGCAAGCCACTTTCTGAAAGGCTTAAAAAGAATCTCAAGCCCTGGACTGAAGAACACACCGAAACAGTCCAAAAAAATCAAATCCCTTGTCAAATCAATTCTGTGTTTATCTCTGATAAACCCGAGGGCGGGTTTAATAGTGGAGACCGACTCATCCGATATGAGATATGGAGGAATCCTGAAGCAGTCTCTTGACAAGAGAGAATCCATTGTCTGTTTTCATTCGGGAATATGGAATTCTACTCAAAAGAATTACTCAATAGTAAAAAAGAAGATACTTTCAATAGTACTTTGTGTACAGAAATTTAAAAGCGATTTAATTAACAAAAGCCGAACAGATTCTAGGGCATCTAAATTTGTTCTAGAAAAAGATGTCAAGAATCTTATATCAAAACAAATTTTTGCGAGATGGCAAGCAATTCTATCTTGCTTCGACTTTCAAATTTTGCCTATAAAAGGAGTCGAAAACCCCTTGGCAGATTACCTCTCAAGAGAGTTCTTACTCTCGAAGAAACCTTCTCTCTAACTCATCCCCTTCACCCTGCAATGACGGGGAAGAAAACAATGGAAAAAGGGAAGAAGCCCATTGCTTCTTCAAACACTCCTACTCCAATGACGTCCGACCGCTATGCTATGGATGCTGGTTTTACATTGGTGACCAGGTCTAAAGCAAAGCTTTCTAAAAAACAAGCGGAGGTTATCACTCCGATGAGGCCTTCTGCCTCTTCAACTCGCCATTTGCCATGCACCCAGGAGGTACTAAAACAACACTTCTGGTGGAAGAACATGAAGAGGGACGTGGCCGAGTTTTTGAGCAATTGCTTAGTTTGTCAACAAGTGAAAGCTTCTAGATAAAAGGCAGCGGGGTTGTTGCAGCCCCTAAGCATACTAGAGTGGAAGTGGGAAAACATAGCAATGGACTTCATAGTAGGATTACCCAAAACGCTTAAAGGCTATACAATGATCGGGTAGTTGTCGATAGGTTGACCAAGTCAGCACACTTCCTACCTAGGAAGCTACATATACAGTTGACAATTGGGCAAAGCAGTATGTGAAAGAAAGAGTAAGACTACATGGAGTCCCAGTATCTATAGTGTCGGATCGGGACCCACGATTTACGTCAGCGCTCTAGCTCAAACTTTAAAAAGCGCTAGGTACCCGCCTCGATTTAGTACTGCCTTTCACCCCCAAATAGATGGACAAACAGAGCGTTTAAACCAAATTCTAGAGGACATGTTACATGCTTGCATACTAGATTTTANACTTAGCCTAAAAAAAAAAAAAAAACCTTGCGCAATAGGAACATTACGTTCGTTAAGGTACTGTGGCGGAAACACCACAGCGAGAAAGCCAGNATAACAGCTTCCAAGCAACTATTGGAATGACACCGTTTGAGGCACGATACGAAAAACGGTGTAGGTTCCCACTATGCTGGGAGGAAGTAGGCTAGAGAGAGTTAGTAGGACCCGAGCTGGTTCGATTCACCAATGAGGCTGTCCAGAAAATTCGAGCAAGGATGCATATCGCTCAAAGTAGACAGAAAAGCTACGCTGATGTAAGGCGTAGAAGCCTGAAGTTTGAGATAGGGGACCCAGTATTCCTCAAGGTGGCACCTATGAAAGGTGTCTTGAGGTTCGAACGTAAGGGCAAGTTAAGTCCTAAATTCATTGGACCATTCGAGATCCTAGAGCGAGTTGGTCCAGTAGCGTATAAGTTAGCCCTACCTCTAGCCCACTCAGGAGTACACGATGCATTTCATGTGTCGATGCTGAGGAAGTACATTACGGACCCTATCCACGTAATAGACTACAAACCACTCCAACTCAATAAAGATCTGAGCTACGAAAAAAATCCAGTAAAAATCTTAGCTAAAAAAAAAAAAAAAACCTTGCGCAATAGGAACATTACGTTCGTTAAGGTACTGTGGCGGAAACACCACAGCGAGAAAGCCAGGTGGGAGAGTGAGGACGAAATAAGAGAAAAATACCCCGAGCTAGTACAAGAGTTTAAGACTTTCGAGGACAAAAGTTCTTTTTAAGGGTAGATAATGTAACGACAAAAGAAAAGAGATAATAAGAATAATAAGTAAATAATAATAAAAAAAAAAAAGTAAATTATCTCCACCTTCCCCAACTATCTCCCCCTCCTACAACTTAAAAATGATCTGGAAAAAAAAAAAAAACAGAAAAAAAAAAGTCCTTCATCCAAGCAGATTTAATAGGAATAGAGAGAGATAGAAAAGTTATCCGTAACTGAAATCTCCTTCTCTTTTATTTTTGCAAGAGATAAGAAAGTTAGGTTGGATCTCTCTTTCAATTATTTAGATATTTGGATATGGGATAGAAAATCAAAATTGATTGAAAATGGCTTTATCAATTTCATCTAAATTAGGAAAGAGAAGAAAATCATAATTGATGGATGCATAGACATTTTTACTAAAGGAAAATTAAAATAGATTGAAAATGACTTCTCGATAATCATTCTCGAAAGAGAAGAAAACCGAATAGATTGAAAATAGTCCATTGATAGTAGTTTTTAGGAAAGAGAAGAAAACCTAATAGATTGAAAATGGTTAATGACAGTAGTTTTAGGCCAGAGAAGAAAACATAATAGATTAGAAAAGGAAAGAGAAGAAAATAGATTGAAAATGGCTTCCGTTAATGGTACTAGTTTTTAGGGAAGAGAAGGAAAAAAATAGATTGAAAATGGCTTCATGTTTATTGATAGTCATACTAGGGAGGAGAAGAAAACAAAATTGATTGAATGATTGAAGCACAATGAAATAATATTGACATATTTTCAATTTAAGTTTACTCNGAATTCGATTTTTATTGAGACCGTTTAGAGTAGTTTTTCACACGGTTAGTTGGATTATTAATTAAAATGTGAAATACTAACGAAAGGTGACGAACGGTTCGATATGAAGCGAACTCTAGCAACCTTTGGAGCAGCTCTCGAGGAACAAGAGCTTACATTAATTAAATTAGGGAATACTTCGGCTAAGGCCAACCAGGTAAGTAGGCTTACTATAGGATAGACTAAAAATTGTATGAGTTACGATGATGTATGAACTATGTCGTACGATGTGGTATATGAGTTATGATGATGTGTGGGTTACGATACTTGATGATGTGCTCAGTATATATATATTTTGATGAATGTCGTACTTGATATGTTTGATGCACTTTGTGGCAATATGATGAGTATGATGATTGCGTGACGTTTACCTTAATATGATGATGTATTCCATATTGAGCATGTTATATGATGATGAGTGCCATATTGCATCATGTCGTTAGATCGACATAGGACACAACCCTTAGAGCGTGAAAATGATATTAATATAAATATCCACGAGTATGTGTTACCTAGAGTAACAAAGAGATGAGACTAGAGGGTTGTGTCAGAAGAGACATTACGATGGATTTAGAGGGACCTCATGCATTTTGTATGTTCATAAGCATAGGGCTACTTCCCCTAGAGATGATGAGTGCGGACGCGCACCGTATGATGAGCGCGAATGCGCACATGTGCGAAAGCACACAGATGAGGGTGTTCATGAGGTGCATGACACTATGGGGTTCCGCTGACCTCTGGACATCGCTACAGATTAGCTTGACCAGAGGGTCCAGGGTGTGAGTCGTGCGTAGAGAAGTACTACACATCCAATTTGTTCGAGACTGGAGGCCACTCCTAAGATGATTAGAGATAGGTCCCTAAATCATGATTGCATGTGTTTGCATTTGCATGGCGTCTATAGTGGGGCCACTTACTGAGTATTCTTTGAAATACTCAGACCGTGTGCCACATCATTTTTCAGGTAAAGGCAAGGCGCAGTTGTACGGAGGACGACAACATCCCGAGCAGAGACTGTGGCACGTGCATAGGGTAGACTCGTATTTAAATTCTTAGTTTTAAGTTAGAATAGGTTGTTTTGCATTCCATTGTTTTAAATTACTTTGTATTTGTTTTTATTTTCTCTCAATTTTAGTATTTTGTACTTAAACACGTAAGACCATGACTGTGTTTTCCAGAGAAGAAGTTGTTTTAAACTTTTTTCGAAGTTTACGTTATAAATGATGTTTATGTAATAGTTATATTTCTGCATTATAATAGATGAGCATGAGACTTTAGTGGCGACTCTAGATATGTGGAAATTTAGGGTCGTTACATTTATGTACACAAAGTACTATTGAAAGTATCTCCTTTTTTACTGTTGATTAATTCTTTTGAGTAGAATTCCATATTCCCGAATGAAAACGGACAACGGATTCTTTCTTGTCAAGGGACTGTTTCTGGATTCCTCCATATCCGATATCAGATGCGTCGGTCTCCACTATTAAACCAGCCCTCGGGTTTATCAGAAATAAACACGGAATTTATTTGACAAGAGATTTGATTTTTTTGGACTATTTTGGTGTGTTCTTTAGTCCAGGGCTTGGGATTCTTTTTGAGCCTTTAAAAAAGTGACTTGCAAATGAGTATGATATTTTGGAGGAAATCAGACACATAATTGAGACATCCCAAAAATCTTTTTAGTTGGATTTTATCCGTGATCTGATCCGTAAAGTTTGAGGCAAACTCAATGGATTTTTGAATGGGTTTTATAAGACCCAAATGAATTTCAAATCCAAGAAAACTTATTTTTTGTCGTTTTATTTTTGGTTTTAGATTCAACTAAATCGTTTCTTTTGACTATTGCAAAAAATGTTTGAAGATGCTTAAAATGTTGATCGATGTTTTGAGAGAAAATCAGAACATCGTCAATGTAGACAATTGAAATATCTTGAAAGGAATTGAAAATATAATTCATAATTTTTTGAAATTCGGATGGAGCGTTTTTTAGCCCAAATGGCATAACGTTCCATTCGTATCGTCCGAAAGGGATTTTGAAAGCCGTTTTATACTTGTCTTTTTTTGAAATCTGGATTTGCCAAAATCCTGATTTCATATCAAATTTTGAAAATACTTTTGCATTTGAAATCCTTTGCATTAAATCTGATTTATTTGGAATTGGATATCTAATCCATTCCAAAACCTTATTTAAGGGTTTGTAGTTTATTACCAGTCGCGGGACTCCACGTTCGTTCTCTGCCTAGTTGTTGACGTAAAATGTCGCACATGACCAGGGGCTCTTTGATGGCCTAATAAGATCCTTATGCAAAAGATCATTAATTTCTGCTTTGCAGAATGTTAGCAATTCATTATTCATTTGAATAGGTTGGGCCTTCGTAGGAATATTTTTTTCCTCGAAGTTTTTGACATAAGGAAGATTAACTATATGTTGCTTCCTATTCCAAAAGGCATTAAGGATAGTTGAACAAACTTCCCTTTCTATTTGATCTTGTAATGTTTTGATTCTAGACTGAACAATCTTACTTTGAAGCTCTTCCTTCAGAAAACAGATTTGTTTTTGTTTGTAATTCAATACATTTATAGATTGAATAATTGTATTCTTTTGAAGGTTATTTATCTAGCTGATTCGTATAGGGGAAAGGAAATTAAATTTTATCTTCTTCGGCTTTTGACTCTAACCCCTTTTCCTTTATTTTGGAAGGGTATAATTGAGTAATGAAAGGAGTACCTAGGACGAGTTCTTGTCCTAAGTCCTTTACTAAAACTCAAGATCATTGATCTTGAAACTCTCGACGTACTTGGTCTAGAACTCAAGAATTCTTTTACTTTTGATTCTAACGAAGGTTCTTCGCTGAATTTTATTTCAACGCTTCCATCGTCATGCTCGATGATTTGTACTAGGTTTTGAGATTTCTTTCTTTTCGGAAGATTAGCATCTTCTATTTTCTAGAGAGTATTTCTGGTTATTTGATCACAAGAAAGAGTTTTGGGAACAGTCACTTAAGACTTTCCAATATTTGCCTTTATGAGCATGGTTGATCCTTTTGGCAATGATCTTAATGCTCTTGGAGAAATATTTGTATTCATGAGTTTATAATAAACTCTGAATATAACGACTGAAGAATGAGTCTCAGCCTTGATGTTCAAATTTTTTGATTGTAAGTCCAGCATGAGAGTTCATAATATGTGCGGGTTGTGGAGCAACAAAGTAAAATTTGGATAACAATTGAAATAGACTGGTCCATTCTCTAGATTGAATTGAACCATTCCCAATAAAGAATTTGAGAAATCTTCATGTCTCTTATCTCGTAAGGAGATAAGGACTGGATATCTAATCCAAGTCTGAACAATGGTTTTACAGCGACTTGAACAAGACCGACGTGAAGATAGTTAAACTCTTCACGATGTTGGAGTATAAGAGATTTTGAAAAAAGATTCAGAGATTCCCTATTGCTGTGAATTGGGATATTCTGAGAATTTAATGCATGATCAACTCCAAAATTGGACTATTCCAAAGGTAGATCCTACAATTATCTACCAAATTTCAACACAAAAAGGTTTTTGCTAGTAAGAGATATTTTGTTAGGAAGAGATATTGCATTTGAACAGGTTAGTAGTTTTCCTTTTATTTTATTTAATGATATTAAAAGTCATCCTCGAGATAATTAAGAGAAGGGAAACACAGTAAGAGACCGGGAGGGAAGATTGTGAATATAATTGAAATTATCTAAAAAATGTTAAAGGGTATTAAACATCATAAGAGAAAATAGAATATCTGACAAATTTTAATGGGTATTAAATGGTTTGTAGGAAAATAATACTATAACAAACATATATAAATATTTCAAGACCTAACTCAGGCAAAGACTCTAGCGTTGGCATGAAAGTATAACACATGGATCAACATAAATTAGAAAAACAATTTTGTAGAAATTCAAATTTGAAACTAATGTCATGGGCTCACATAAGTTGACTTGGAGTTCAATGGACTTTCATTAAGGATAACGATAGAACATCAGTCTAAGCTAACCAGGTAAGTGACCTTACTATCGGTATGGTTATATTTGATGTTGACACATGCCCTGTGGTTCTGCACGTGTCATATATATTGATATGTGTGAATTGTATGTGGATCGATATGCTTCCTATATGTTATGTATATGTTATAATATGTGAATTGTATGATAATAATTGTGGTACGATGTGTTCAAGGATATGTTTGAGATAGGATACAAGAAGAATGCACAAAACGAAATGTAATGATAGGAGTAAAATACGTTCAAGAAACGTTAAAGTTAGGTTACATACTGGAGTGATATGGATAAGAGACATTGATGGAAGAATACGGTTAGGTTACAAGTAGAAAGGGATAGGTTTCTAATAGATTGATAGAACGATAGCGTTAGGATTGATAGAACGATAACGTTAGGTTAAGTTCTTGTGATGATATGACTAAGGTACGTTCACGTAATGATATGTCTGTGATAGGTATAAGAACGTTAAGGCTATGATAAGTTAGAGAACGATATGACTACAAAGTGTTTACGTTATGACTTGTTTATGATATGATACATTGTGATGTAATATGTCATGGTATGATGTGTATATGATGAAATGTTATGTTAAAAGCATAGAACGTTATGTTAGGTCTCTTAAATTGTGTGTATACAGCATGATATGAATGACATGAAATTACGATAAATGACATGAAATATAACCCCGTTAGAATTATGTATAATGTGAGAACTGAAGAATGAGAAACGATATGTTATGAATGATGAACGATATCTGAAACGATATGAAAAATGATATGATATGTACATAATGCTAGCGGGGTTGTATTAAAGGATAATGAAAAAGGAAAAGTTTTGGGACCTCATGCATTATGTGTGCTCATGCATTTGGGGGGATACCCCTAACCCATCATGAGGGTACGGACGCGTACATCCAATGGCAGAACAACGATAGTTATGCTTTGCATAGCGCTACCGTGACGGTTACTAGTTTTAACGGGTTCCGGCATGAGGAGCTCTCAGAGTATGCCCACCGGATAAGAAAAGTGGCCCAGCGGTGTGCGAACTCGCTGGTGAGCCCATACTCGCACGTGTAGGCTGTGTGTAGAGTATATGGTACACGTCCAAAGTTTACCCGTTAGGACAGCACGATAGGGAAAACGAAACGAAACGAAAGATAGGTCCCATCATCTCATTGCATGTGATTGTTGCATTTAACCCCAATAGTAGGGTCACTTACTGAGTATTTCTTTAAATACTCAAGCCATTTGCTACTACATTTTCCAGGTTAAGGCAAGGCATCGTGTACGGCTGACGACGGCATCGCAACTCGAGACCATGACACATGCATAAAATAGTGATATTTATTTTGTTAGACTTAGGCTAGAATAGGATGTTTTTAACTTAAACTCTTATTCATTTTATTTAGTCTTTTGTTGCGTCGTTTTAAAGATGTTTTCGAAACAAGTAAGTCCATTGCTATGTTTTAAAATAAAGGTTATGTTTTATGGAATTTAAATGAAGTCTTCTGCATTCAATGTTTATGGCGTATATAGTAACGACCTTAAATTAAGTAGAAAATTTTGGGTCCTTACAGATAGTGCACTTACACTTAGAGTTGTACTATAGGTTACAGGTTACATCAATAACCAAGATTCTTACTTTGACAAATAATATGACACAATACCTCTAAGTTCTTGTCCACCTACCTCAACTAAATTAGGTGATGATACATTTAAAATTTCAAATAAAGTTATCATAGAAAGATTTGAGTCAAATGAAGTTCCGAGTCAAAATGAAATAGCATAAAACATGACATAAAAACTTCAAAAGAGAATCCTTCCCATGTGGAGTTGCATTTGCCAGGTTCATAGATTCCACAGACACTAGAAGGAGGATCACCAAAGCTTGCAAATTCAATGGCGACAATCTTCTTGTGGGCGGGGCACCTAAGGTGGGCACCGGATTTCACATCATCAACCACAACTCTGAGTTATTAGTTCTTCCTTTCCCAGGACTTGTACAAAGTTACAATGATCTTTTGTTATGCAAGAGGGAAACCAAGAGTCTTCAACATACAAGTAACTACAATGTACTTGTGTCGGATACATTTTTTTTATTAAGAAAATAGATACTATCATACTCTGTTATCCGATTATTCTACCCTCCATAAATACAAGTGTAAAATTTCCAAGTTGTAAGTGAAGAGGAAAAATGGGGAGGAAAAATGAAAGCTAGTAAGGATTTCGTAATTCAATACGTAAGACCGTGACTCTTACAATTAGTATCAGAGCCAAGTTTCGATCTTGGGACCTGTGGGTTATGGGCCCACCACGCTTCCGCTGCGCCACTCTGATTTTGTATTTGTGTAAAACCTAGAAAACACAGATCGACACCACATCTCAGATTGACACCCTTATAAAGCCACCGTTACACCACGCTTCGAGAATCTAAAACCTGGCTCTGATACCAACTATAACGATCCTATATTTCCACATACGCAGAGTCGCTACTAACGTCTCATACTCGTCTCTAATGCGAAAATATAACTCTTAAAATAAACATAATTTATAACATAAACTTCAAAAGCCCTTAAAACAACTTCTCTCGAAAACACAATTATGGTCTTACATGTTTAGGCACAAAATACTAGAAGAAAAAACAAAAAAAACCAAATAATTGATGAAATGCAAAACAATATATTCTAACCTAAGACTAGGAATTTAAATATGAGTCTACCCTATGCATATGTCATAGTCTCGGCTTGCGATGCCGCCGTCCACCGTACAAGTGCGCCTTGCCTTTACCTGAAAAATGATGTGGCACACGACCTAAATATTTCGAAGAATACTCAATAAGTTGTCCCACTATAGGGGGTCATGCAAATGCAAACACATGCAATCATGATTTAGGGACCTATCTCTAACTCATCTAGGGGCGGCCACCAGTCTCAAAAATTGGATGTGTAGTACTTCCTTACACACGACCCATACGTGCGAGTTTGAATCCCCAAGGCGCTTGCACACCCCTAGACCCTCTGGTCAAGCTAATCTGTGATGTCTGAAGGTCAGCGAAACCCCTGATGTCATGTGCCTCATGAACACCTTCATCATCATACTGTGTGCATTCACACTCATCATCATACTGTGCGCGTTCGCACTCATCATCATATTGTGCGTGTTCGCACTCATCATCTCTAGGGAAAATATCCCTATGCTTATGACATACAATATGCATGAGGTCCCTCTAACGTCCATCTTATCATCTCTTCTGACACAACCCTCTAGTCTCATCTCTTTGTTACATTAGGTAACACATACTCGTGGATATTTATATTAATATCATTTTCATGCTCTTAGGGTTGTGTCTATGTCGATCTAACGACATGATGCAATATGACACTCATCATCATATAGCATACTCAATATGGAAAACATTATCATATTAAGGTAAACGTCATGCAATCATCATACTCATCATATTGCCATAAAGTACACCAAGCATATCAAGTACGTCATTCATCGAAATATATATATACTACGCATATCATCAAGCATCATAAATCATACATCATCATAACTCGTACATCATCATATACTCATACATCAACATATACTAGTATACGACATCATACGATATATCTCATACATCATCATATACTAGTATACGATATCATAAGATAGAACTCAAATTTCATCATAACTAATACAATATACTTGGTTGGCCTTAGCCGAAGTACTCTCTAATTAGCTAAACATAAACTCTCATTCCTCAAGAGCTGATCAAAAGGTCATCGGGGTTTGTTTCCTATCGCACCGTTCGTCACCTTTCGTTAGTATTTCACATTTTAATTTAATAATCCAACCAACCATGTGAAATATCGCTCTAAAGCGGCCTCAATTACCTTAATTGGGGCCGAAAAAAGGTTAGGGAGGGTCAAAATAGTGAAAATCGAGCCAAAATTGTAGAAGTCGAGCCAAATAAATCGAGAAGCCGCCGAAATCTGCCACCAGCCGTCGGAGTTACCGCCAAGCCGAGCCGAGCCGAGGGGCTGCTTGCACCACTAGGTGCCACATGGCAGCAGCAGGGCGAGCCATGTCGTGCAGGCTCGTTGGGTTGAGGCGCGGGCTGTAGCTTGATTCGGGTCTCGGTTGTTGTTTGGGTCGCGTCTGCAAATCGACTTACTGGGCTTTGGTTCGTGGGCTAGGCTGTAGGTGAGTTGGTGGGCTATTGGGTCGTTTCGGCTGGGCCAAGGAGACTTGGGCCTTGGGTCCACAAATGCATTTGGTCTCGGGTTCTCGGGTTTGTAGAGTAGGTGCGGGTCATAGTTCAGGTTTGGTTAGCAGGTCTCGTGCGGGTTACAGAGCGGGTTGGACTGAGATTGGTTTGGGCCTCGGGTCTTGTGCAGGTTTAAGAGTTATATTTCCACATTAGAGATGAGCATGAGACGTTAGTAGCGACTCTGAGTATGTAGAAATTTAGGGTCATTACAGTTGGTGTCCAAGCTCTAGGTTTTAGATTATGTAGACTAGCCTGCGATGTAGACTTGGCACGTTCCATGGTCCCAACGTCGATGCCCTATCACCGTCAGGTACGCTTTGCATAAGATAAGAAAAGAGAAACGTTTTCGAACTCGCATTCATTCTTCTGTTATTATTATTGAACTTGTTGTGATATTTCATGTATTTATTATAGAGTATGATGTGGTTTGTGGCATGCTGAATAATTTTGTTTCCAATATGATGTAAATTTAGTATACGTGATGTATAACGTATGTGCATAAGTAATGAGCCTTAGACTTAAAGAGATGTCTTGGTTTCTAGAACCATGCCGCCTAGACCTTGCGAAAGAGTAAGACGGGGAAGGGGACGACCCCTATTAGAGGAAGGTGACGAGGTGGGCTGAAGAGAGCCCGCCTCGAGGTCAGAGACAGGGTTCGAATTAGAACCCTTATTGCACGTATTGTTGGTAATAACCGCTATGAAGGTAAACCTAGTAGCTAAGGATAGAGTAAAAAATTGCCAATTAATCGTATGGAACCAAACTCGACATAAGACTAGGCATGGATTGACTAACTGAAAATCGTGCTAATATAGACTGTCGCAAAAAGGAAGTAGTATTCTCACCACCAGCAGGACCTTGCTTTAAATTTAAAGGCACAAGTACCAGGACTACCCCGAAGGTAGTCTCGATGATGAAAGCAAAGAGATTAGTTCAACAAGGCGTTTGGACTATATTAACATGTGTCGTAGATGTAAGAGGAAAAGAAATAACCTTAGACAACATACCAATAGTAAATGAGTTCCTAAACGTATTTTCAGAAGACCTACCAAGAATACCTTGTCCTCAAAGCCCTTATAACATGGCATCAATAGGATTAAAGGAACTTATGATGTAATTACAAGGCTTATTGGTTAAGGGCTTTATCCATCATAAAGTCTCTCCTTGAGTTGTGCCAATAATAATGGTCAAGTAGAAAGATGACTTGATGCATCTAGACATCGATCATAGGAAACAAAATATAAGAACCCTAGCTTAAATGAAATTTGGAGACAAATTAACGGAAAGTCCGGTGGCATATAGACTAGTACTACCTGACAAACCTCATTCACGTAAATGGACTATGAACCCTGTCAAATTAACAAGGACTTGAGTCACGAAGAGAAGCTTAGGAAAATCTTAATCCACGAGTTGAAAGCCTTCGCAAGAAAGAGATTGTCTTCGACAAAATACTAAGAAGAAACCAGTGTATGAAAGAGATCATGTTAGAACAGGAGATAAGATAAGAGAAAAGTACCCGAATTTAAGATATGAGTTTTACACTTTCGAAGATGAAANCCCATTTTTGTAAAAAGAAAGAATAAAAAGAAAGAAAAAAAAAAAGAGTGAAAATATTAAGATGGCAATGAAATGCAAGAAATTGATTAAATATTGATCTAGGTGGCGAAACAAAGCAAATGTTGAAGAAAGTGAGAAAGTTGAAATTAAGGTTCAGTTAGTATTTAAAGTTTTCCAACCTTAGTGTTTACATGAAATTTGATGAGGAGACTTATGTCATGTTGTTAAGGGATTACACAAAGTTACAAAGTCATTGGAATACATTGAAGAATGAAACCAAGATTTGGGGAGGTAAATGACCAAACGACCCTTATGAAAATTCTAAGATGTTTTTCAAGATCCTAGAAGAGAAATACTATAGAAAATTATATGAGACTCATTTATGATATTAAGGGTAAGTATACAAGATCTTAAGGAGATTAGGATAAGTATACAAGATCTTAAGGAGATTAGGATAGCTTGGAAATGTGATGCAAGAGAAAAAATATGAAACTTTTAAAATATTTCTTCACTAGAAAGAGTTAAATATTAGGCAGAGAAGGTAGTTAGAATTGGTGAAGAACTATGATGTAGATACCTAGTACCACCCTGGAGAAGCAAATGTGGTCGCAAATCCCTTAAGTAGAAAGACGACCCCCTCGTTGGCCTTCATTACGGGGGAAGTAAGGGTACGAAAAGATTTCGAGCAGCCAACATAGCTGTAGTGACTAAGGGAGTCATAGAGAAGTTGGCTCGACTCGCAGTACAACCTATGCTTAGATTGATAATTATTGCCTCCCAACGAGAGGATCCTAACCTACAGAAAGTCCTAAGCTAGCTAGTCGAGAGTCCTGAAAATAGAGGAGCTAAGGAAAGAGATATTAACAAAGGCACACAACTCGCCATTTGCCATGCACCCAGGAGGTACTAAGATGTACCAAGATTTAAAACAACACTTCTGGTGGAGGAGCATTAAGAGAGACGTAGTCGAACTTGTTAGTGTGAGCTTGTGACCTAAATAGATGGACAAACAGAGCGCCTAAACCAAATCTTAAAGAACATGCTACGCGCTTGTATATTAGACTTCAATGGAAGTTGGGATTCCAAGCCACTATTGGAATGATACCAATTGAGGCCCTATATGGGAAACCATGAAGGTCTCCTCTATGTTGGAACAACGTAGATGAGAGAGACTTAGTAGAACCTGAGCTGGTTCGAGTCACCAATGAGGCTGCCCAGAAAATTCGAGCGAGGATGAGTACTGCTTAAAGTAGACAGAAAAACTACGTCGATGTTAGACGTAGAAACTTAGAGTTTGAGATAGGGAACTTAATTTTCCTAAAGGTGGCACCCATGAGAGGCCTCTTCTTGAGGTTCGAACGTAAGGACAAGCCAAGTCCTAAATTCATTGGACCTTTCGAGATTCTCGAGCGAATTGGTCCATAGTGTATAAGTTAGCCTACCTCCCTCCCTCTTAAGAGTACACAATGTATATGACGTGTTGATGCTGAGGAAACAAATGACCGACCCTACTCACATAAGAGATTACGGGCCCTTCCAACTCAAGAAGATTTGAGTTATGAGAAAAAACCAATAATAATTTTAACCCCAAAAGTGAAGGCACTACGTAACAGGGACATTGCGACCACACTAAGGAGACCACGTGGGAGTGTGACGAGTTAGTACAAGAGGTTGAGACTTTCGAGGACTAAAGTTCCTTTTAGGAGTATATAATGTAACAATCGTTATTTTAGAAAGAAAAAAAAAAAGGGTAACCACCTCTCTTTTAATCTCTCCACTTCTTCCATGCAATATTTCTCTCATCTCGTATCAATAATTCCCTCTTGCAAAAAAAGGTCAGCGATTCGACGCGCCCCCCCTAAGCTAGACGCTTCACCTACCTGACCTCAGAGAGAATAGAATGAGTTGCCCTAGCTCTAGTTTGACTTAGGTGAAGGAAGTATGACTGCTTTACCAATAGTTAAGACCCAATCCAGAGACTTGCGTTGACCTCAACATCAAAGGATGAGCCTGGTCTATCTATTTGTATGCATTAGCTTAACTAGCTCCTAACCTCCTGTCACACTGCAAAAAGTGGTCAAATTTTACTCTTTCTTTTTGTTTATTTATTTGTTGCAATTAGTTAGTTAGAAATTAAATGACAATATTATTAGAATTTCCTAGAAAATCAGAATAGAAAATAGTTTATGTTAATTGCATATTCACTTGAAAGAAAATAAAATCAGAATCTAAACTGAATTAAAAAAAAAAATGATAAACATTTTTAGGAAAGAAAAGAATGTCAGAATTAATTAAAATTGGATAAAAGTAATTGTAAGAACCCACGTAAAAGAGGGGAGAAACATAATGGTATAACACATAGAAAGAAAATGGAAGATCTAAACAATTATTATTATTTGTACCCAGTGAATATAATATTATAACAAACAACATTTGATGGAATGATCCAAACAATATGAAATAATATTGACATAATTTTAATTTAAGTTTTATTACTCAACACAATTTAGAAACAATCAAAATGTGAAATTCGATTTTTAATGAGACTATTTTAGAGTCGTATTTCACATTGTTAGTTGGATTATTAATTAAAATGTGAATAATAACAAAATGTGACGAACGGTGCGATAGGAAGCGAACTCCGACAACTTTTGGAGCAGCTCCCGAGAAACGGGAGCTTACGTTAATTAAATTAGAGAGTGCTTCGGCTAAGGCCAATAAAGTAAGTGGCCTTACTATAGGATATACTAGAAATTGTACGAGTTAGAATTTGTGATTGAATGAGCTATGATGATGTATGAACTTCATCATACGATGTTGTATACTAGTATATGATGAAGTATAAGCTATGATGATGTGATAAGATAAAGAAATCAACTACAAGGGGAATAAGATTCGGATTACCTTGTTGATCGAATATCTCAAGGCAAGAACACTTGATTGAGATTCGAATCACTCCACAAGCAAGATTGATCATGTCGAGCTTGAATGATTCTACATGCAATCTAAACTACATAGAATTGCAAAGAAACTTAGCCATTGGCTAAAGAAAAGCACAAATGCTTCTTTTACTCTATTTTCCAAGTCTACCTTACAAATACAACATACATGACTTTATATAGCCTCAAAAATGAAACTACTAAAGGTATTACAAGAGTGTAACATTCCTACTTTATGGCCATAATTAGCCATTATGTAAATGTAACCGAAATTAAATAACAAGTCTTAAAATACAATAACTCTAAATTACTCTATACAATAACTCTAAATAACTCATTGAAGCATATTGTATGATTGATGTCTCTTGGTTCATATCATGATGTATGAGCGTTATCATACGATATTGTATACTAGTATATGATGATGTATGAGTCATGATGATGTATAAGTTATGATGATGTATGAGTCATGATGATGTATGAGTTATGATGATGCATTAGCGGTTTCATATGATGTCTTATATTAGTATATGATGATGTATGAGTTATGTTGTATGATGATGTGCGTAAATACATANGTATTTCACATTGTTAGTTGGATTATTAATTAAAATGTGAATAATAACAAAATGTGACGAACGGTGCGATAGGAAGCGAACTCCGACAACTTTTGGAGCAGCTCCCGAGAAACGGGAGCTTACGTTAATTAAATTAGAGAGTGCTTCGGCTAAGGCCAATAAAGTAAGTGGCCTTACTATAGGATATACTAGAAATTGTACGAGTTAGAATTTGTGATTGAATGAGCTATGATGATGTATGAACTTCATCATACGATGTTGTATACTAGTATATGATGAAGTATAAGCTATGATGATGTGATAAGATANTATATTTCGATATATGGCGTACTTGATATGCTTGATGCACTTTGTGGCGATATGGTGAGTATGATGATTGCATGATGTTTGTCTTAACATGACGATCTTTTCCATATTGAGCATGTTGTATGATGATGAGTGCTATATTGCATCATGTCGATAGACCGACATAGGACATAAACCTAAGAGCATGAAAATGATATTAATATAAATATTCACAAGCATGTGTTACTTAATGTAATAAAGAGATGAGATTAGAGGGTTGTGTTAGAAGAGATGATAAGATGAATTAGAGGGACCTCATGCATGTTTTATGTTCATAAGCATAGGGCTACTTCCCCTAGAGATGATGAGTGCGGACACGCACAATATGATGATGATGGTATTCATGAGGTGCATGACACTAAGGGTTCCGCTGACCTCTGAATGTCGCTACAGATTAGCTTGACCAGAGAGAGTTCAAGGGATGTGAAAGCCCCATGGGGATTCACACACGCACATGTGGGTCGTGTGTAGAGAAGTACTACACATTCATAGTTGTCCGAGACTGGAGGCCACTCCTAGGTGAGCTAGAGATAGGTCCCTAAATCATGATTGCATGTGTTTACATTTGCATGGCCCCTTATAGTGGGGCCACTTACCGAGTGTGCTTCGAAATACTTAGGCCGTGTGCCATATCACTTTTCAGGTGAAGACAACGTGCACTTGTACGAAGGACGGCGGCATTGCGAGGAGAGACTGTGGCACATGCATAGGGTAGACTCATTTTTAAATTCTTAGTCTTAGGTTAGAATAGGTTGTTTTACATTTCATGGNCGAAATTAAATAACAAGTCTTAAAATACAATAACTCTAAATTACTCTATACAATAACTCTAAATAANGGTTTTAAATTATTTTGTATTTGTTTTTATTTGCTCTAAATTTTAGTTTTTCGTGTTTAAACACGTAAGACCATGACTATGTTTTCAAGAGAAGAAGTTGTTTTAAGCGTTTTCGAAGTTTATTAAATGATGTTCATTTTAAGAGTTATATTTTCGTATTAGAGATGAGCATGAAACATTAGTAGCGACTCTAAGTATGTGGAAATTTAGGGTCGTTACAATTTAGACTTCATCCACAACTTCAGCTCCTCAAAAAACAGAAGATCTTGTCATTCTTGAACATATTGGGAATATCCAACGTCGCCCATGATATAGTTCCAGGTATTCCCGATAGGCTTCAATTTCCTTCTCGTTGGTATCTCAACATTCTATGAGAAAAACTGTGGCAGAGTTCTTGCTTTAGCCACTCTTAAGTGTACGGTACATCGACTATTTTGAATGTTTTCATACCTTTGCTTTAGCCACTCTTAACTTTGCATCATTAGCTAGGTATATTGTTGTCGAAGTGACCTTCATTTTTTCTATTGTAGTATTTGAGGCTCTTAAGGTTGTTCGAGGTCAAAGATAAAGTTCTCTAGAACCTTGGTATCTCAAACCCCAAAAAAAGGTTTGAGCTTCGAGACTTTATCTTGTTATGTAGGACCGCACTCTTATTGTGGTTTGGTTCCCCATCACTCTCATGGTAAAGTTTGACATGGGGACACTTCAACCTTGCCCATGTCAATAACAACTTTTACATCTTCAGAAAGTTTTGAAACCATTTGAATGATTGTTTATTGAGCATTGCCTAAACCTTGTCCATGTCAAATATTGATTATTGATTAGAACTTTGTTTCCACTATGAAATTTTTGTCGTCTGTGTTTTCAATTGGCCAATTTTTTCATCCATTAGGATTGGGTCTCTTGCAAGCGTTCAATTGATTATTGACATGAGCCTTTGCAAGTCTAATAACTTGGCTTTAGTCGTACAATACATATCTCTAGAAGACGATTTCGCCCTCAGTACTAGATCAATTGCATTATCTGTCTTTCTAGGTGGGGATAAAACTTTGGTCCAACTTTCTAGCCCTACATCACAGGATCTCTATTGGAATTTCTCACTTGAGTTGTCCTCTTCAACCACGAAAACAACGATGATTCATGGGTTCACCATCCGTAAGACCTCGTCTTAGTTGTAGTGCTCACATCACTTTCACTCATTTTAGTTCCTGGATATTAGTCTAAATGATAGGTGAGGTTGGACCCTATCACCATTAAGCATTTTGTTAGAAACATAAGAATGACTTTATGTTCGAGTAGGAAATGTTAGGTTATTGAGCCAGATTATTTATAATTTAGTCAACGGTTATACATAGTAAAACTATATTTAGTAAATCACATATAAAATAAATTGTCATAAATAGTAAATAGCTATGTATAGTAAAAAGCTATATCGGGTAGGTAGATAGTTATGCATAGTAGATGATTATATTGGTAAAACTATATATAGT
The DNA here is from genome assembly GCF_002806865.2 of Cucurbita pepo subsp. pepo. Taxonomy (NCBI): domain Eukaryota; kingdom Viridiplantae; phylum Streptophyta; class Magnoliopsida; order Cucurbitales; family Cucurbitaceae; genus Cucurbita; species Cucurbita pepo. Next base: position 5,777,948 of record NC_036657.1, on the reverse strand, counting down.
AAGCTAAACCGTATATATATTCTTCCTGGCAGAGCCTTTGAAGATGTACTTTCTATATTCTCTGTATTCTCTCTTAGGCTACACATCTATAATCATCAATACAAAACTTTTAGCCAATATTCTCCTTGAATTTTCTCTATCCTGTTCTTTGTGTTCATCTAGATCGAGTGTGTGCGTTGTTGTGGGATCCTAACAACTGGTATCAGAGCTAGACAAAATTCACTACGATCTGTGAAGATGGAAAGTTAAAAGATTGGAATTGAGAAGTTCGATGGATCCGATTTCGGTTTCTAGAAGATGCAGATTGAAGATTATCTGTACTAGAAAGATCTTCACGAACCTCTGTTGGGGGTGAAGCCGGATACCATGACCACAAAACAGTGGAAGCTCAAGGATTGACAAGCGTTAGGGTTGATCCGGTTGACGCTATCCAGAAACGTGGCGTTCAACATCATCAAGAAGAAGACAACGTTAGATCTGTTGAAGGCGCTGTCGAATATGTACGAAAAATCGTCGGCTATGAACAAGGTGTATTTGATGCAAAAATTGTTCAATCTACAGATGTCTGAAGGTGGATCTATTGTTGATCATATAAATGAATTCAATATGATCGTAAGTCAACTGAGTTTGGTGGAAATTATTTTTTATGATGAAATTAAAGCATTGATTTTGATGTCATCTTTACCTGAGTCGTGGGATACTGTTGTTGCCGCAATCAGCAGTTCCCGAGAGTTTGATAAACTGAAGTTTGATGAAATTCGAGATGTAGTTCTCAGCGAAAGTATTCGCAAACGAGAAATTGGAACTTCATCTGGTAGTGCTCTCAGTGTTCATCAACGGGGAAGAAATAAATCGAAGGCCCCAAACAAGGAACGATCAAAATCAAAGAACCGAGAAAAATCTTCAAATAGACCAAACGTAACGTGTTGGAATTGTGGAGAAAAATGTCACTTTTGGACAGATTGTGCAAGACCAAGGAGGAAGCAGAATAAAAAATCTGGAGATGATGATGATTCTATAAATTCAGCATAAGACATTGGGGATGCTCTAATCCTCAACGTGGACAATTCGATTGAATCCTGGATTTTAGATTCAGGTGCATCTTTTCATTCGTCTCCAAATAAAGAGTTGTTCCGGAATTTCAAATCTGGAAATTTTGAGAATTTGTATCTTGCCGACAACAAAGATTTGGAGATTAAAGAAAAATGGGATATCTGCATAAAAACTTCGGCAGGAAATCAGTGGACATTACAGGATGTCAGATATATTCCTAGTCTCAAGAAGAACCTGATCTCTATTGGTCAGTTGGACAGCACAGGTTATGCAACAGAGTTAGGAAAAAGTTCGTGGAAGATTATGAAGGGTGCTATGGTGGTAGCACGTGTCACAAAATTTGGAACCTTATACACCAGTGCAAGGTGTATGAACATAACTGTTGTTGCTAAGAGTGCTTCAAATTCAAATCTATGGCACAATAGACTTGGACATATGAGCGTGAAAGAAATGAAGATGTTGGTTGCAAAAGAAGTTTTAGAAGGTCTGAAATCTGTTGATATGGGTTGTTGTGAGAACTGCGTTATGAACAAGCAGAAACGAGTTAGCTTCACAAGGACTGCTAGAGAATTGAAGAAAGTGCGGTTGGTAATGGTTCATACAGATGTGGAGCAAGATTCCAAGACCACGAAGCAAGTGGGAGTTGAGTTTGAGTTGCAGGGAAACTCACCTAGTGATGTTGTAGCAGATACTCATGAAACTCCTGAGACTACTATTGAGGAACCAGATGTGGAGCAAGGTTCCAAGACCACGAAGCAAGTGGAAGTTGAGTTTGAGTTGTAGGGAAACTCATCTAGTGATGTTGTAGCAGATACTCATGAAACTCCTGAGACTACTGTTGATGAATCAGATGTGGAGCAAGGTTCCAAGACTACGAAGCAAGTGGGAGTTGAGCTCGAGTTGTAGGGAAACTCACCTAGTGATGTTGTAGCAGATACTTAAGAAACTCTTGAGATTGTTGCAGAGGAATCAGCGGTAGAGCAAGTGACACCTGAACCGGTGTTGAGAAGATCATCTAGTACTATCAAAGTACCAGATATGTATGTACCTTCACTACACTATCTGTTGCTGATAAAAGAAACTAAAGCCCTTTGATGAGACCCTATAGTTGGAGGATACAACCAAGTGGGAGCAAGTCATGGATGATGAGATGTCTAGGCTTAAAAAATGCGTTGTATTGAGGTTGAGTACATGGCAACAAGTGAAGCTGAAAAGAAGACAATGTAGATGACTGACTATCTGGTAGAATTGGGCAAGAAGCAGCACGAAAAGATTCTTTATAGAGATAGTCAGAGTGTCATATAGTTGGTGAGAAACCTAGTCTATCATTTAAAGATAAAACACGGAAGGCGATACCATTTCACTTGCAGGTTAATGGAAGATGGTGATGTGTTTTGAGAAGATAGAGGGTGCAAAGAATACAGCAAACATGTTGACAAAATGTGTTGATGTTGGAATATTGAGGTTGTGCAAAACCTCAATTGGTATGGTGCCATGAAGATGCTCATGGTCGTTTGAGAATGAAATTCTTGGTTGATTAGATCAGTCTCCCAGTGGTAGAATTGTTAGGTTATGGAACATGCGGCTTATTTATAGCCTAGTCAACGGTTATATATAGTAAAGCTATATTTAGTAAATTGTCATAAATAGTAAATAGCTATGTAGTAAAAAGCTATATTTGGTAAAACTATATATAGTAGATGGTTATATGGGGTAAAACTATATATAGTAAGCTAAACTATATATAGTAAGCTAAACCATATATGAATCCCTTCCAGCAGAGGNAGCTCGAGTTGTAGGGAAACTCACCTAGTGATGTTGTAGCAGATACTTAAGAAACTCTTGAGATTGTTGCAGAGGAATCAGCGGTAGAGCAAGTGACACCTGAACCGGTGTTGAGAAGATCATCTAGTACTATCAAAGTACCAGATATGTATGTACCTTCACTACACTATCTGTTGCTGATAAAAGAAACTAAAGCCCTTTGATGAGACCCTATAGTTGGAGGATACAACCAAGTGGGAGCAAGTCATGGATGATGAGATGTCTAGGCTTAAAAAATGCGTTGTATTGAGGTTGAGTACATGGCAACAAGTGAAGCTGAAAAGAAGACAATGTAGATGACTGACTATCTGGTAGAATTGGGCAAGAAGCAGCACGAAAAGATTCTTTATAGAGATAGTCAGAGTGTCATATAGTTGGTGAGAAACCTAGTCTATCATTTAAAGATAAAACACGGAAGGCGATACCATTTCACTTGCAGGTTAATGGAAGATGGTGATGTGTTTTGAGAAGATAGAGGGTGCAAAGAATACAGCAAACATGTTGACAAAATGTGTTGATGTTGGAATATTGAGGTTGTGCAAAACCTCAATTGGTATGGTGCCATGAAGATGCTCATGGTCGTTTGAGAATGAAATTCTTGGTTGATTAGATCAGTCTCCCAGTGGTAGAATTGTTAGGTTATGGAACATGCGGCTTATTTATAGCCTAGTCAACGGTTATATATAGTAAAGCTATATTTAGTAAATTGTCATAAATAGTAAATAGCTATGTAGTAAAAAGCTATATTTGGTAAAACTATATATAGTAGATGGTTATATGGGGTAAAACTATATATAGTAAGCTAAACTATATATAGTAAGCTAAACCATATATGAATCCCTTCCAGCAGAGGTTTGAAAATGTACTTTCTATATTCTTTGTATTCTCTCTTACTATATATATAGTCATCAATACAAAACTTTTAGTCAATATTCTTCTTGCATTGTCTCTATCATGTTTTTTGTGTTCATCTAGATCGAGTGTGTGCGTTGTTGTGCTATCCTAACAGGAAATTCATCCCTAACATGACGTCGAGGTCATCCATCTTGATAATAACAAAATCGGTCTATATGCTCTAAGTTTCCAACTTGATCGAAGTTCTCTTTGCAATTTTGCCAGGGTTGCTGAGTTGATGACTTTCATCCTTCTTGTGTCACTCCGATTTCTACTAGATAGTTGTCGGCAGCTCTACAGTCGACTATAGTGCTCTTTGTTCATTTGTGATTTAGTCTAGCCTCGTCATACATAAAACCTTATCCCATTAACTCTTCCATCTCTCTCACTTAATTTTGGAGAGAATACAAATACTTTAGGGCTCTTATATAAATTTTTTAATGCTTTTGGCTAGAGGCATTTCAACTTATATGGTCTCATATTCGAACTTTTGAACTTGTTTCTCACTTTTGGGTGAGTTAGACCGATAATTTCTATTACCTCCATTTGCGAAAGTCTGACTCCACCTCACATCTTAGGATTGATCATTGTTAAGGTCGAACAACTATTCAGGTGTAACGTAGGTGGTAGAAAAGTCTTGAACTCTTTGTTTGTATAGTTTAGACTTCACCCACGACTTCAGATCCTCAACAAAACAGAAGATCTATCTCACATTCTCTGAGAAGAACTACGAGCAAAGTTCTTGCTTTAGCCTCTCTTAAGTGTACGATACATCGACTATCATGAATGTTCGTGTACCTAGATCTCTATCACAACTTTGCATCATTAGTTAGATATATTGTTGTTGAAGGGTGACCTTCATTTTCTTTATTGCAGTATTTGTGGCTCTTAGATACTATTCTAGGCCAAAGATAAATTCTTTAGAACCTTGACATCTCAAACTCCAAAGAAAGGTTTGGTTTCCATCTCATGATGAGGTTTAGCATGGCGCTCAGATCTGACCCTTAACTGTCCATTGTCCATGTCAATAATAGCCTTTACATCTTCAAAAAGTTTTGTAACCATCTGAATGATCATTGAGTTATCACAACACTCGAAGCCACTAGTTCTTGTGGCTTTATCTTCTAGGGTTTTAACTCCAACATCAATTCTTGGATGGGCATCCCATCAAGGCGGCCAACTACTGCATCAATTTTGTGGGCTTTAGTGACAATCTTATTTAGACGAGATTCCAAAAGTCCAAGGTCATCAAGCCCTCACTTAGATAGATCATCTATTCTTTGATCTTGACCGATCTTTGAACTTGGAACCCGTTCAAGGTTTGCAACAAACATATTTGTTAACTTAAATTCTAAGAGATGACTCAAATCTAATACCAATTATTACAATCACATGCTATCAAGCCTTGCAACACGATTGTGCTCCACTTACTCTCGCCCTCAAGTAAGTCAACCAACTAAACTTGGGTTGTTGTTGGCATAGGTGACATATGCTCAAGCCTTCGACTCCACTCTTGGAAAAACAGTTTTAAAAAATAGGGTTACAGAGAAAGTCTTGGAAACATTTGGAAAATGATTTGAGAAAGTAATGTTATAAGCTAGCAAGTACAACAACGACATTAATATCATATAAACTGGGTAGAAACAATTGGTCGCATCCCATATAATATATTTTGAAGCAAATAAAACTTCAAAACAGTAGACACCATTAATAAAATAATAAAAACTAACAAACATGTAAGCGAGTATAAATGATATGGAATGGGCATGTAGTCAAAGACATGCCCTAGACGAACATGATTTGACGTAGACATATGCAACACACCCCATACAAGGGCAGTAACCGGTGTTTTTTTTTTTTTTTAAGATTTTGTGAAAGGGGTATTTTCGTCAAATCCTTATTTAGCTCTGGCCAGTTTTACAATCAAAAGGCTCAAAATGCGAACTTATTATGGCCATTTATGCCGTTATCCCAAGAAAAACGAACTGAACAATAACACAGTTCCAGTTGGAGCGCTGATTCAGAGCAATGAATTTGGTTTCTGCGAGCACCCAAAATCCCCTTCGATGCGCTTCCCTTTCGATTTTATCCTCATCGATTAACCTCCCTTCCCACTTTCCCTCTCCTCTGCTTCTCAAGCCCTATGCTCCCGATTCCAAACTCTATTCTGCAAAACTAGCGACTACTAATGGCGATGCTCGTCGCAATTTCAGATCGCCTGTCGTTGCCAAGGCTTCAATAACTTCAGGTTATGGCCCAGAGATTGGAGAGATTCTGGGCGATGTTCGCATTTTTACTGCTGCTGGTGAGCCAGTTCTGTTCAAGGACCTCTGGGATCAGACCGAGGTACAATCATTGGCTCTTGTGTGTTTATTTACTGATCATTTTCTCTGTCGCTTTTTTTTTCTTTGGTGCTTTTGTTTACAAATAGGTGATGTTCTTTGGCTAATTGATTCTGATGATGGATGTGTGTTTAATTGATCAATGTGTTAGACGAACACGACTCTCCATAATGGTATGATATTGTCCACTTTGAGCCTAAGCTCTCATGGCTTTGCTTTGGGCTTCCCCAAAAGGCCTCATACCAATGGAGATAGTATTCCTCACTTATAAACCCATGATCATTCCCTAAATTAGTCGATGTGGGACTTCCATCATCCAACACCTCCCCTCGAACAAAGTGCGCCTCCCCTTAATCGAGGCTCGACTCCTTTGGAGTCTTAGTCATTTTTTACTGCCTTCGAGGAGGGGCTTGGCTTGGCTCCTTTTCTTTAGGAGTTCTTTGTTCGATATTTGAGGATTTGAGGATTTACCAATCTATTGGCACGACTAAGTTTAGGGCATGGCTCTGATACCATGTTAGACGAACACGACTCTCCACAATGATATGATATTGTCCACTTTGAGCATAAGCTCTCATGGCTTTGCTTTGGGCTTCCCCAAAAGGCCTCATACCAATGGAGATAGTATTCCTCACTTATAAATCCATGATCATTCCCTAAATTAATCGATGTGGGACTTCCATCATCCAACACAAACACAATGAACTGAAATCTCCAATATGAAAAAGAAAATTTAAGAATCAAACATGAAATTCTATCCTGTACACCAGTTTTTATTGTCATTTTGCATAATTTAAAAGGACCCAAATCAGAAGAAGCTATAAACATGGTTTATTGGTAATTTATTTGGCTTCCTGAACTTTGATGTTTCTTTCCTTCTAACTATAGAGAAAAGTGAGCTCAACAATAATTCTAGCACCCTTATAAAAAATGTTTCGTTTTCCTCTCAACCGGTGTGGGATCTCACAATCCACGTGCCTTCGGGGCCCAGCGTCCTAGCTGACACTCGTTCCCTTCTTCAACCCCAATCCACCCCCTTCGGAGCCCAGCGTCCTTGTTGGTACACCGCCTTGTGTCCAACCCCCCTTCGGGGCTCATCCTTCTCACTGGCACATCGCTTGGTGTCTGGCTCTGTACCAATTGAAACAGCTCAAGCCCACCGCTAGTAGATATTGTCTTCTTTGGGCTTTCCCTTTCGGACTTCCCCTCAAGGTTTTTAAGACGCATATGCTAGGGAGAGGTTTCCACACCCTTATAAAGAATGCTTCGTTCTCCTCCCCAACCGATGTGGGATCTCACATAAGTAATATGTTCTAGGTGTTGCATATTTTTTTTCGACTCCTATCATAGGTTCATCTCTTTTTCTTTCCTCACTTTCATCATGGTTTATTCTTTCCATTGAACTAAAAAAGGGGTTCATTCTTTCCATGCCTTACAACAAAGATGGGAAAGTTTCTAAATTGAATAATTAGTGACATTCGTATAATAACTGGACCCACCTTTTTTTTTTTCCTGAGACAAATCATTGGGTTCAATTATCAAGTTTCCAAATTTGAGTGCAATTTGTTTTCTGTTCTTTCAACCATCTTTGTTTCCTAACGTACCAGAGCAAATTGTTAAAAGATTTTCCATATCTTAAATGACTTATGCATATGGATCTTTGCATAAGATTGCATAGTTTATTTATTCCACATACTCCACTTTTTATTCTGTTCCTTTGATTGCATAGATGTTTTATTTCTTGGTTACAAATTTAGTCTCTGTTACTTTTACGTGCATGGGTGAAATGCAAATTCTTTTTCTAGCTCTTCATGGTAGAATAAATATCAAAAAGTGTATAATTCGTGATTAACATGTATAGGGAGCTCAATAGTGTTACATTTATTGACAGTCGTAATTTGATACGTTATAAGTTATAGATTTGAATCTCTACTTCTATTTTTCTTTGACAGTCGTAATTTGATACGTTATAAGTTATAGATTTGAATCTCTACTTCTATTTTTCTTTATCGAATATTCTTTAAAAAATGATATTCGACTATATTTGATTGGTGTTTACCTAGGGAATGGCTGTTGTTGCCCTTTTGAGGCATTTTGGATGCTTTTGCTGGTAAGTCATCAAATTAGACCATTCATTTGCAAATTTGCAAATTTGAAATTTTTGGTGAGTTGACAGTTGCTTGCTCTTGTTCTAGTTGGGAACTTGCTTCCACTTTAAAAGAATCCAAAGCAAGGTTTGATTCATCTGGTGTTAAACTAATAGCCGTAGGCATTGGAACTCCGAATAAAGCACGTATCCTAGCTGAGCGGGTATCGATTTTCCTTGCGTAAATTATCGCTTTAATTGTCCATGGCTGCATCCTTTTCTCAATTAAAGATATTTCATTTTTTAAGATTTATCTAATAATTATTCGATTTAGATTAGATGCTCTAAATCAAAACACATCAAATTTGGATATTGTTTATAATATGAAGGATCTGATAGCATCAATAAAACGTGGTTAAATTATAAGTTTGGTCTCACATCGATTAAACTTGTCTATTTAATTTCTGTATTTTAGAGTTTTTCTAATAGGTTCATAACTTTTAAGATTGCATCAACCTCGTCTCTATATTTTAATAGTTTCTAATAAGTCATTGTTGTTAAGATGTTACTCTGCATTAGTTTGTAATGAGTTCTTTAATTTATAAGTCTGTGTGTATAACGGCTCAAGCCTACCTCTAGCAAATATTGTCCTTTTGGGCTTTTTTTTTCGAGCTTTCCTTCAAGGTTTTAAAACGTGTCTACTAGGGAGAGGTTGTCACACCCTTATAAGAATGTAACGTTCTCCTCCTCAACCGATGTGGAATCTCACATTTTTAAACTAATAAAATAAACAATAAAGATTTATTAGGTTTAAAAACTAATAAAATAAACAATAAAGATTTATTAGGTTTTTTAAAGATGTTTGTAGACAGAGCTTTATACATTATAAAAATTTCAACAATTATTGTATCTCTTTTGGTTTCTCTGTCCTGCCTTTCATGGTAATAACATTGCTTCTTAATTCTTCAAATTCCAGTTGCCTTTTCCAATGGATTGCCTTTATGCTGATCCTGATAGAAAGGTAATCCGATGCTACAAATGTCTATGCCATTATTACGTCTCTTTTTTCCTTTATTTTTTCGGAAAGGTTCCTTTCTTAGGGCACCCTGGGAACAAATCCAGTGGAGACGGGGTGGGGTCTGTAGCTCAGAGGATTAGAGCACGTGGCTACCAACCACGGTGTCAGAGGTTCGAATCCCTCCTCACCCACAACCGGCCAAAAAGGAAAGGCCTTTTCCCTTTGGGGGTAGGAAAATCATGATCTGAATAGCGGACCCAAAGCTATAGAATTTGGGTGTGGGTCTTTTGTCGAAATGGAATGGCCTAAGTTCAATAATCTGAAGTGGAGATCGGAGCATTTTACCTTTAAAATAAATGTTTGTCTTTTAACTTCATTAGATGTTTTGATGTTTGTCACGCTAATCATAATATGTTCATGCAGGCATATGATTTACTAGGTTTATACTATGGCTTTGGTCGTACATTCTTTAATCCAGCTAGTGTAAACTTTCTCCTTCCATCTACTTTATGATCATTTAACAGAATTCATTTGCATGTTTTATTTATTTATTTATTTTTTTTAATTTTAATTTTGTTTTAGACGAAGGTATTTTCGAAGTCGAGATTTTCGACCCTCCGAGAAGCCATGAAAAACTATACTCTTGAAGCTACCCCAGACGATAGAAGCAGCGTATTACAACAGGTTTTTTCTTGTGTTTTGTTCATATAAAAAACAGTTTTTTGTTCTTCAGTTTGTTGAAATTTTTTCATATTTCATGTTTGTTTGATTAGGGAGGGATGCTTGTTTTCAAAGGCAAGCAACTGTTGTATGCTCGAAAAGATGAAGGTACCGGTGACCACGCTCCGTTAGATGAAATCTACGACGTCTGTTGTCGAGTCCCGACCTGAATCTTCACCCATAACGTGTGGATATTTGATTGGTATGTTGCTTCTTTTAATCTCGAGACTAAATCTTAATACGTTAATGCTCAATATAAATTATATGAACATATGATAAAATATAAATAAACATGAATTTAGCTCGTCATTATTGACATATTTTGTTTTACAAGAAATTATAAATTCAAATCTTGGGTTGGAAAATGTAATCACATGTAATATAGTTTATGATTAGTGCGAGTCGTGATTGTGCCATGAACTTTTCTTTCTCTTTTTACTAGGGTTGGATGCACAATATTATTCTATTCACAGTTCATGCATACACATGAATCTTATGGGTGGGCTCGTGTATGTATCTCCTAGAGTTGATTATGGGCTAGTGCATGCTCACACGTCGGAAATCAATGAAAAAGAAAGGAGCACTTATAATATCGTGGTATACACGTTCATATATAACATACCAAATAAGTAATACATGTTTGTGATGTACAACATGCTCGAGGTTCTTTATTTAAAATTATGATATAGTAAAATGACGCATATATTATTTCCATACTTTTTATTACATGAATTGTCAATGAGATGTGTATTCATAGTATTTCATACATGTTTGTTATATATGGTGCATCGTAATATCTCATAGAGCTTAAACGTAATCATTGCAATATAACAAACATGAAGTAAACGCATCATGAAAATAAACTAGAACATCATAACATAGAATAATATCACATAAAAGGTCACAAGTGATGTGATATTCATACTTCATTTAATTCCTCAGGCCAATACCGTAGGTGGGTTTACTATTGAAATGCCTAAGTCAATGCCTAAGTCAATTCACTAACTTCTCTTGGCCAATAGTAGTCTAATCTTGCTCGTCGCGATTTAGTTCTACTTATGACGTCTCATGACATTGAACTCAAAACATATTCAAGAAACTAACTACGCATTACGAAGTCTCATGACACCGAACTCAAAACATATTCAAGAAACTAACTAGAATAATGATGTCTCAGGGCACCAAACTCATCAAAGCATATTCAAAAAACTAACTACACAGTGACGTGACGTGAACAAACTAAAATGGTAAAATGGGGTCGAGAGTCTAAACAAAGTAGTCTAAACCTATTTTCTTTTTCTTTTAGGAGATTTTTCTCCATTCTTCTTCCTTCTTCCTTTTTCTAGCAAAAGGGAGCACATTCTCATGAAAAATAACATGCCCATGGACCTTCTTACTTAGTTGATTATAACAAAGATAGCCTTTTATAGTAACGCATCATCTCATAACCTTTTACATAAAATACATGCATAGTTATAGGGCATGTGTCATCATACAATATATAAGTTCTAACCGAATCGATATTAAGGTCACTTACTTGGTTGGCCTTAGCCGGCATTCTCCTTAAATTTGAGTACATTGAAATTTCGTCCCTTGAAGTTACTCCAAGTATCACCAAGATTGTTTCCTATTAGAACGTTCATCTCGTTTCCTTAGTAATTCAAATTTCTTAGCTCAATTTAACCTAAGTTGAGAAATCGGACCTTATGCTGACCTTAATTACCTTAACGAAGGTCACTTTCAGCTTTGGGATGGTGAAACAGTGGAAATTGGTGAAAAATCCCTATACCGAGCCAAGTTCAAGCCGATGAGGCCACACATATAACAGTCCTAGGTATGTTCGTCTTTTGTACCGTGTAATGCCCATGTTTGATTGTATTCGTCGAAAATACTCAAACGTGACTGTTCGTCTTCCCTTCGTATTCTCAATGTTCTGTTACTCTCAAATGATAGGAGCGTGGCTTGTTTGACATATTGGGGGCGTTAGGCAACATGGAAGGTTGAAGGTGCGAGAATTCCAGCAAACGAGCTTTTCTTTCTTTCTTTTTTTCTTTTTTTTTTTTTTTTTTTTTTTTTTTTTTTTTTT